>NW_009727839.1:43230-129913 GCF_000703405.1 Apaloderma vittatum
CATTGCTTTTGCCTTAGACTTATTTTCCCCTTAATACTTCTGAGTTACTACTCTGAGACAAAAGACGTTCAGCCTTCAGCATCTCTAAACTATCATCCTTCATAAGATGAAAGTGTATCTTGGCCCTCGTTAACAGAAATGAGGAATTAATTTTGCATGATCTAGTTCAGACACATAGCATACATCTGAGAGATTCATTATACAGTACCCCATTTAACCTTCTATTGACCTCAGTTACACCAATAAATGCAGAGACTTTCTCTGAATCTAGTCATAATGTTTAAACATTTGCATCCATAGAATTAATGCCATAGTTTTAGCAATGCATTCTGACCAGTAAATTGACAACCATGGCTCTAAAATTGTCATCAATTGCACAACTTTTATTCTTTTGTACTGAAGAAGATAAAGGTTAAAAACAGGCTCCTAGAAGTTGATTTTCCTTAAAAACAGTCCTAACCATTTAAGAAACTTTAAACTTATACTTCACTCCTTTCTAAACAGATAGCTTTAAACTAAAAATTTTGAACAGATCTTAATACAGATTTTTCTAAGGTGGGTCTAATCCTTCCATGCAAGAAATGGTCCTCAACTAAATTTTTGTCATGTTTCATTTTCATTTTCTCTGCCAACAGAGTTCATGAAAAGATTTTACCTGAGCCTAAGACAAGGACACTTCTACAGTATTATCAGCAAGGACAGTAAAAAATACCTGGTGAACTAATAAAGCAGAACTGAATAAAACATGCATTTCCAGACTAAATCCTATCTCTATAGTAAAATCATTGACTAATATTCGTTTGATACATTGGAATATTTTTTAACAGAAAATTTATTCAGAAAATGCAATGTAACCGTCTATTACAAAAAAGACTTTAGTATTAAACTAAGAAGTATCAAGCTACAATCCTATAGTCTAGAAATAGACTATGTTGGATATATGAAGGTACCTGAGCTATGGTCCTGTCAGGGCACCAAGATCTGACAAGAAGAAGATGTCTGAAGCAGTCCAGGGATTGACCATAGCTACTAGGAAGAGGTTCTTCTTCAGGATTTTCACTATCAAACCAGATTCTCCACTGTTTCTCTGCTCTGGAAATCTGCATTTGTACCATCAAAGGAGTAAATCTCACTAAACCGACTCACTAAATCACATATCAGCTTCCAATAGGTTACAAACTATTAACGAGAGTCAGACATACATAATCCACACATGGGCATTTGTTTAGCCATGTTAGTAGGCAGATTTAGTAAGGTTATTAAGAAAGAGTGGATAAGATTTCAGAGCTTAGGTTTTAAACTGAGACACTGGAACCGGTTGCCCATAAAGTTGAGGATGCCCCCTTCTCGGAATTGTTCAAGATCAGGCTTGATGGGACTTAGAGCAAACTGGTCTAGTGTAAAGTGTCCCTGCCCATGGCAGGGAATTTGGAACTAGGTCATCTTTAAGGCCCCTTTCAACCCAAATCAGCTTATAATTTTATGATTTTAAGTACAAAATTGTAGAATGCAACAATGTCTTTAAGTATTCATATTCTGAAAAAATAATGGCTACTTTTCAGTATTTTCCATTAATGAGAAAATGGCACAGCAAGCTAAGAACATGGATAGCTAGGTTCAGACATAGCTTTGAGAACATAAGTTGCATACCTACTCCCTACCCAAATGCACAGAAGGTTCTCTTCACATGTACTAAACTCATTAGCTACCATACAATTAGTGTCCATTAATACTATTCATACAAGTGTTGAATTTGCTCCACAGCCTTTCACTAACTCTTACTCCATGTAATCAGAGGAATATTGGAACAAGCACTATAAAACAGTGTAAGAAAGCACATCAGGGATGCAAGAAAGTCTAACAACTGGAAGAAGATTCAAATTGCATTACGTGAATTAAATAATAGTAAGTTGTATCTGAATCTGAAAGTATTATAACTATATAGGGCATGAAACATTCTACTTTCTTCTTATTCTCCTGGGTCTTTATAAGTCTCTTTATCAATACAGATTGTTAAGCAGCTGGGGCCACAACTGTGGTTATCTGCTCTCAGTTTCATTCTGTTCTATAAAATAAATCAGTTTCCCATCATTACAAGATGATCCCTGTCAAAGAAGAGATTAATTCTAAAAAGCTCTTACTTACTCGATCAAGAATATCTGAAAATTGTTTAAGCTTACTGAGCTCCACCAGGTTCAGCCAAGTCATATCTAGAATCCATTTAGCTGGCTTAGGAGGACAAGCTTTAAGGTCTAAGGAAGCACCACCTGCAGGAAATTAGGTATAGTTAGAACTGTTGGTACACCCTCCCTAAAAAAAAAGGACATATTTTGAAAATGTAAACTAGATACCACAAGATTATTTCACATGACTAACTCTTTGCAGTCTGGCATAAGACTGCTTAATAAATAGTGATCGTTATAAAGAAATTTCTGAATTAGATAACATGCAAGATTTATTTTCAAATATTATTTTTCATCTTACTTTATATAACATTTTTTAAAATCCATAACATCTTTCATCTACAAGTTAAATCTTTTTTTTTACTGTAAAAAAACAAGCTTGAGTTTATGAAGAAAAAACTGAAGCAGTTTAATTTCAAATTCTTTTTCTTTGATTTTTGGTTGGTGTAAATTGTGGAATAACCTTGCCAAGATATACATATCCCTTCCTTGGAATTCAGCTGAAGGTAAAAGAAAGCAAACACAAAACGAAAAGAAAATACGAGCTACAAGAATCCAGATTTTTAATCATGAGGTCATGAGAGTATTACACCTTACAAAGTCACACCTTCTTTGGTAAAGCAGAGTTTGTGCATTGTTTATTTTATTTATTTATTGTTTTATCATGTACTTTAAACTTATTTCTTTCTTGAGAATTTGCTATTTCTTTGTGCAGTGTGCCTGGAAATAAATGCTTGCTGGGAAAAAGTATTCTGAAGATTCAACATGGAAAAATTAACTAGAACACAAGAAGTTCTGCTTCAACATAAGGAGAAACTTCTTTCCTGTGAGGGTGACAGAGCACTGGCACAGGCTGCCCAGAGAGGCTGTGGAGTCTCCTTCTCTGGAGACTTTCAAAACCCACCTGGATGTGTTCCTGTGTGGCCTATTCTAGGTGCTCTGGCAGGGGGGTTGGATTAGATGATCTCTGGAGGTCCCTTCCAATCCCTGACATTCTGTGATTTTATGATTCTAAATACATGTTGTCTGGAAAAGTAAGTATCTTGGAAAGGAAATAAAAAATACTTCCAAGCTTTCACGTGAAGATACACAGTGATTGGACACAGTTAAAACTAAAACCATGAACTTGTCACATTCAGCTAGAAGTCTGGTATTCTTTTAAAAATGTTAGCATTACTTTCTACTCCAAATTGCTTGGTCATCCTTCTGCAGTTAGCAAATAAACCAAAAAATGTTTAGTATAATATTTTTTTCTAAGTCAAACACATACCTGGTGGTAGTTGAACAGAGTTAAACATCAACTGGAAGCACACTTAGCAATTTTTCTTTCAAAGTCTCCTGATTCTCAAAGCTCTATTTATGAATAATCAGTGTGCCTCTATAAATTAGAACTACCATACAATGCTGTCTGTCATCAGAATGTTAAACACGTATTCTTCCAGTTGACTGGCTTCTCATGTGCAAAAGGAAGCAGCAGGTTGGCTAGGACATAAAATGACAGCTCACAAATTTTCTACAATAATATATGTATACTCTATTTAAAATTGTTTCATAGTTCCAACCTTTAATAAGTGTCAGAAATTCTTCATACTTCACTCTGTTTCTTTGCATATCAATCTTCAATGTAAGTAATAATGTGAAAAGAAATTTGTGCTCTTCATAGAGTCCTCGGGCAGCATATTTGAATACTTCATATGTCATATGCTCAATAATATTAGTAATCCTCTTGCTAGTTATAAGGCTCTTGGTAGACCTGTTGGAAGGAAGGTCCGCAGTTGAAAGCTGACTTACATAGGCTTTATTAAAGTGTCATAGTTCAGAACTTGCAAAACATAAAAAAAAATAAAACACAAACACAGAATTTCAGACACTGAGCTAGCAACAGCTTTCAGATTCAAGAAGCAAAACCAAAAATAATTCCTTTGTAATCAAGTCTTTCTGCACAGCTGAAAACAGTATAATAGTTTTCAACCACCTACCACCTGATTTTTAAGGACTGTAAGTACATATGAAGATTCTTTGCCTTGGCAACTAATAGAAAAAGGCTTATGGGTATTTAAACTGTCAATTCTTGTCAAGATTGTACAATCAACACTCTTCTTTCTGGCATTAATTTACAACAAATCTTTACTTATATCTCCAGGACCAGGTAACTACAAATGATATTTATTGTTAGCTAAATTACCTGGCTAGGGAGCGATCAAAAAGCCCCAAAAACTGCCGAAGTGAAGTTTGATACATCACATTGACCATGCTCATCTCAGTAATAAGGAAGTATAAGATGCTACCTCGAGCTGCAACTGGAGGACAGGAAACAAGACTGTGTTCAAAGGAGAAATGCAAAGCAGAAAAGTTTAACTCTACAACAAGCACAGTGAGTTTAACACTAATGCTAACTGAAGATCCTTGAGTTGTTCCATTCTTTACTGGCCAGAAAAATAACTAAAATGTTAATGTAACCCTCTTTTATATATCAGGAAAAAAAATCTTCTCGTTAATTAATATATGCTATGTAAAGCCCTGTTTGCCAATATAAGCATATATGGAGAGCATCTGGATTCTATACTGCAGTATTCAGATCATCAGCAGAACATATAAAAAGATGAAATACTCTTTGAGTATCCAAACTTACCTTTACAGACATTTACATGAAACAGAGAACAGCCAAATGAACTACATTGATTTAACTTACCTAGCACTGATTTAACTTACTTTAGCAGTCACTTAGTTTTAAATACAAAAGTTTTACAAAAATTGGCCGTGATTTCTTGTACACTAAATGCACTATTTTAAACATTTCTTAAAATGCAGATATAGCACTTAATTCCAGAGAACATTTTTTTCACTTTTTTCACATTTTCACCTGACTGCAACAACTTAAGGATCTGTGATAGGATAAACAAAATATTCAAACAGATACAAAATGCATTTACAATTACACTGGTCCCCTAAAAGACTGGCAACATGTTGAACTCAGGCATACAGTTACTCAAATACCCTTATGCCTGTTCTTACTGACAGCCCATAAAAAGCGTCAACATTTTAAAGCTAAAAACCAACCGCCAAGCCCACTACCCAGTAGACTAGACAGACAGATACACTTCTACAGAGAGCAATTAGAAGGCTAGGGAGAGAAGAGGTCATTCCATCTTATAATTCCACGTGAAGCATAACATTGACTATTTCCTCCAGCATAGCTCAATTTGACATCTCCTAGGTACATTTTACTTACAGGAAAACATAAACCCTTACCACCCATTATGGTCTTCCTGATCTCATCCTACTCTTTCTCTGACTCTTAAGTATGGCAGTTTTGATTGCTTGTTCCAGTCTTTTGTCTTTCAACACTACCTTCACTCACCAGGCCTGTACTCCTCACGAGCTGAGTTGATCTGTACTTCAGTTTCGGCAGAAGTTTGCAGTTTCTGTGTTACCTCCTCAGCAGTCTTCTTAGTGTTATTCAACACAGTTATTAGACTCTCATCATCTGCCAGAGAACTCTTAGTGCTTGTAAGTCTGAACAAAAGGTTATCTTCTAGGTCTTTAATCTTCCTTTTGTTCATAGTCACATCTTCAATGAGATCTGTTCTTTCTTTCTCTAACTCCTGTTGGAATACACAGTAATATTTGGAAAACAGAAGAGTAATTGAAAACAAAACCAAAGTATTCAGTTTTAAAAGTACTGCTCAGCTAAAACAATGTAGGTCAATAGTAACTGCATTAATTTGGGGAAAGAATTCCAATGATATTCCTGGCAGCAAGTCTATTGACAGCTTCCTGAACCTGCTACATAGGTATGCATTAACAAATCATTACAACAAATACTGTAGAGCATGATTGCATCACGCTCTAATAGAATTCGGAGTTGAGAATAATAATTGTTCTTCTTCTCTTTCAGACAAAGACAAATGCAAACACCTTTCCAGGCACAGGACTGTATTTCACCTCATCTAATGCCATTTTCATTTATGCCCTGTTTTCTAGTCACCATATTGAAAATTTAATGTCAGTAATAAGGAGCATCCTTTGTCAACAAATAAAGCATCAAATATTTCAGGAAGTGCATCCAAAAATAATCCTCCACCAAACAGGGATAACTTCTACCTCTCCCTAAAATGCCTCATTGATTAAGAAAAGAAAGCATGTAGAACTCAAATTGAGCTGTTTCACTAGAAGCACTGAGTTGATTACTTTTAATAATACAAGCTGAGTGGTCTACATACACTTACTTTGTTTTCCAGTGGTCATATATAAAAGATGGATACTTGTTGATTAACAGCTTTACATTTTAAAATAAACTAAACACAACAACTGTTTAAATACCAAGAAAAATATGTTTGTTGGAAATAAAAGGCCTTTCAGTTTATTCTTAAACTACTCAGAATTAACCTTTAAAAAATTATTACAAATAAATCCCTCAGAGATAAAAATACTCCACTAAAACAATACAAAATATTTCAGTTCAGTGAAGTACAAAGAGAAAAAGAAAAAAAAAGAGAAAATTAGTTAAGTCTTTCATAAGATAAGGATAATATGAATCTTATGAATTAACAAGAAATAAGTCAGTTGGTAGAAATATTAGCTATGTCTACAGAACTTCTCTTTCACTTTTTACACAGGCCTGGTGGATAGTTTTAACAACGTCTCTCCAAAGTTGAAAGCTGTGTGTTCACTGCACCTTTGCCAAGCCCACTTCAGCACAGCAGACAGGCTCCTACTACTCCAAAGAAACAGGGACACCACCAAGACTGAAATGATCTCTCATACTGAACTACAGGCATTAGAAACCCAAGATCTTAACAAGGCTAAGAAAAGGTTTTATGTTCCCCATGGAGTAGCCTTAGGTTAGGCAAGAAGCTCCTGGAAAAACTCAAATGGAAGAGGGAAATGTATAGTAAGTGGAAAAAGGGTCTGGTTAATTGGGAGGATTATAGAAATGCCATAGTATGTAGAGAATCAACAAGAAAGGCCAAGGCTCTCTTGGAATTTAGTCTGGCTATGCAAGTGAAAGAAAATAAGAAAAATTTCTTCAAATACGTCAATGAGAAAAGGAAGAGTAAGGAAAAAGCAGGTCTGCTGCTAAATGAGGCAGAGATATGGTAACGGAGGATGCAGAGACGGCAGAATTACTGAATGCTTTCTTTGCCTCAGTCTTTACTTCTAAGGCCAGCCCCCAGGAATTCCAGTCACTGGAAGTAAGGGACCAAAACTTGAGTGAGGACGACTCTTCACTGGTCAGTGAGGATTTGTTTAGAGAACTATTACAAAAACTGAAAACACACAAGTCCATGGGCCCTGATGGGGTGCATCTACGTGTGCTGAGAGAGTTGGCTGATGTGGCTGAGCTGCTCTCCATCATCTCTGAAAAATCATGGGGAACAGGAGAGGTGCCTGAGGACTGGAAAAGAAGCCAGTATTACTTCAGTCTTCAAAAAGGGCAAGAAGGAGAACCCTGGCAACTACAGGCCGGTCAGCCTCACCTCCATCCCTGAGAAGATGATGGAGTGGCTCATTCTGAAGGCCATTTCTAATCATTGGAAGAAAAGGTGGTTATCAGGAATATCCTTTATGGATTTACCAAGGGGAAATCTTGCCTGACTAATCTGTTATCCTTCTGTGAATGCATGACTAAATGGGTTGATGAAGGGAGAGCAGTGGATGCCATATACCTCAGCTTCAGTAAGGTTTTCGATACTATCCCCCATAACATCCTTGTAGGTAAACTCTAGAAATGTGGGTAGATGATTGGACCATGAGGTGGATTACAAACTGGCTCAGCAACAGATTTCAGAGGGTTGTGATCAGTGGCACAAAGTCAAGTTGGAGGCCTGTGGCCAGAGGTGTTCCCCGTGGATCAGTGCTGGGTCCAGTTTTGTTCAATATCTTCCTCAACGACCAGCATGAGGTGATAGAGTGCACCCTCAGCAAGTTCGCTGATGATACGAAACCGAGAGGGGTGGCTGACACACCGGAAGGCTCTGCTGCTATCCAATGAGATCTGGACAGGCTGGAGAGCTGGGCAAAGCGGAACCTCTTGAAGTTCAATAAGGACAAGTGTAGAGTCCTGCATCTGGGGAGGAATAACGCCAGGCACCAGTACAGGTAAGAGGTCATCCTTCTGGAAAGCAGCCCCATGGAGAAAGACCTTGGGGTCCTAGTGGACAGTAAGATGTCCATGGGACAGCAATGTGCCCTTGTGGCCAAGAGGGCCAGTGGGATCCCAGGGTGCATTAAGTGTATCCAGCACGTCTAGGGAACTTCTCCTCCCCCTCTACTCTGCCCTGGTGAGACCACACCTGGAATACTGTGTCCAGTTTTGAGCTCTTCAATTCAAGAGAGACAGGGACCTACTGGAGAGAGTCCAACAGAGCTACGAGGATGATTAAGGGGCTTGAACATCTCTCCTGTGAAGAGAAACTGAGAGAACTGGGGCTGCTTTGGAGACGGCTGAGAGGGGATCTCATTAACGTATATAAATATCTGAGAGGTGGGTGTCAAGAGGAGGGAGACAGTATCTTTTCAGCAATAGAACAAGAAATAATGGGTTTAAGTTAGAACATAGGAAGTTCCACCTCAACATGAGGAGAAACTTCTTTACTGTGAGGGTGACGCAGCCCTGGCACAGGCTGCCCAGAGAGGTTGTGGAGTCTCCTTCTCTGGAGACTTTCCAACCCCCCCTGGACACGCTTGTGTGTGGCTGCCCTAGGGGATCCTGCTCTGGCAGTGGGGCTGGACTAGGTGATCTCTAGAGGTCCCTTTGAACCCCTGACATTCTGTGATTCTATGCAGTTTTGCAACATTGCTGCAACTTTTGAAATTTTTGTGGTTTTTTTAATTTATTTTCTCACATTCTAAACTTGCTCTCTTCTCACTCCTATATTCTGCTGAAGTTTCTAATTATTTCAAGCATTGAGTCCTTATAATGAAAGCCCTTTTATTTTGAAAAGGTAATTGAAAAAAAAGTGCAACACATCTCCATCTCATTATCAAATTTAGATTCTTGTCACTGTACAAAAGGTATACTGAAACACCATCATCATCAGGTAGGAAAGATTTACTAGGACTGCTGTCATAGAATAATGTACATGTCACATAACAGAAGACATGCATATAGATTCAAAAGATTCTGACAAAAACTGATAAAAAAAAGACAATAAAACTACAGTTAACTCAATTTCAGTCAACTGATGCCTAATGGAGCTAAAGAAAAGCAGGTAGCAACTACAAATTAAGACAAGCATTATGCAAGTTTGATGAAGCAGAAATATATCTTTTTAAAGTATAGCATTAAAAGAGTGTTAGCGTCCAATTAAATATAATAAGTGTCATGCTGAGAAATCATTCTGAGCCAAATTAAATTTCATGTTTTGCTGAGTTCAGTTTAAAAGGTTAAACATATTACGAAGTGCAATGCATTCAAAAAATGGAAAGCTAAGTTTTCCTCAAAAGAAGAGCGTGACAAACAAGTTGGAAGCTGAATGATCAAACTAAAGCAAGTGAAGCAACCTCAGATGAAAACCTTAGTGAAAAATCCACCCATTAAGCTTTTTAAATACTTTTTGCAGATCAGGAAGAGTACACAGTTGAAAGTTTTCTGCACATTTCATAAATTTCCAGTCATAACATTAAGGAGGCAAAAAAATTAAGCCAAGTTACCATATACATAAATTCAAGGAACTTGCACCAAAGAGGCTATTTCAAATCCAGCTTTATGGAACTGCTTTCACAAGCTGATGCTACCTTACAAGCTGTACCAAAGAATGCTAGATCTCGTTAACAGTCATAAAATATAAAAGCTGCTGCATAGCTTATATTTTTCTGCCACAAAATTCACAATTACAAGGATTTCCATCAACTGTTGCTTATAGACATTGAGCCTTTTTCCAACACAAATCCTGAAATATGAATGTGAAAATTTGAAAAGCCACAAATAGTACTCGCATATTATAATTCCACTACTAAAACAACATATCTATTTCTCTGACACTAAATAAGCAAGTTTTTTATCAAATTACATAACAGGCGGTGTATCAAAACAAAAATAGCCATTAAAACGGTGTAAGTTATAATACATTCAGATATATATCAAGCCTCTCAAATTCAATTATTCCAAGAAACTGAGCAGAATTAAATTTATACAGATGTACTAGCTACCTTTTGACCTTATGCTTGACTCACATCTTGAAAATTGGTTTAACACCCTGTCGGAAAAGAAGAAATCAGTACTAGTATTCTTATCAGTAATCAGTCAACTGTTTGAGATGTATGCCACACAGAATCTACCAAAGGGCATACCAGACAATACAGGAATGGAAAGTCAGCATTTGCAGATTACAGATGTGCTGTAGAACCCTCTTTTCCTTGCTGCCTGTCTAAACCTCATTCATCCTAATAGCAGAACCACATTAGAGACATTAGAGACTTAAACACTCTGTCTATCCGACTCTTAAATCCTCTCCAGGGATGGGGACTCCACCACTGCCCTGGGAAATCCATTCCAATGTCTGATACCTTTCCAGTACATAAATTTTTCCTAATATCCAATCTAAACTTCCCTTGGTGCAACTTGAGGCCATTTTCTCTTGTCTTGTTACTTGGTTGAACAGATCGATCCCCTACTCACTACAACCCCCTTTCAGGTAGTTGCAGAG
Source organism: Apaloderma vittatum (assembly GCF_000703405.1). NCBI lineage: Eukaryota > Metazoa > Chordata > Aves > Trogoniformes > Trogonidae > Apaloderma > Apaloderma vittatum. Next base: position 54,065 of record NW_009727839.1, read on the forward strand.
AGTGATAAGATCTCCCCTCAGACTCCTTTTCTCCAGGTTAAACAACCCCAGTATTTGAGATGAGGCCTCACCAGTGCTGAGTACAGGAGGACACAATACCCGATACAGACCAAAACATCACTGGCTTTCTTGGCTACCTGGGCATGCTGCTGGCTCATGCTCAGCCAGCTATCAGTCAACATCTCAGGTATCTCTCCACTGAGGAGCTTTCCAGCCACTCCTCCCCAAGCCTGTAGTGCTGCCAGGCGTTGCTATGGCCAAAGTGCAGAAGCCAGCATTTGGCATTATTAAAACTCATACAGTTGGTCTTGGCCCATCAATCTAGTCTGCCTAGATCCCTCTGCAGAGCCTTCCTAACCCCAAGCAGATCAACATTTCCACCCAGCTTGGTGCCATCTGCAAACTTACTGAGGGTGCACTTGACCCCCTTGTCCAGATCATTGATACGGATGATACACAGGATTGAGCACCGCACTGAGCCCTGTGGAACATCACTCGTGACTGGCCACCAACTGGATTTAACTCAATTTACCACCACTCTTTGGGCCTAGCCATTCAGTCATTTTTTTACCCAGGAAAATGTGTGCTCATCCAAGCCATGAGCAGCCAGTCTCTCCAGGAGAATGCTGTGAGAGATGTTATCAAAGGCTTTGGTAAATTCCAGGTCAACACCATCCACAGCCTTCCCCTCGTCCACTAAGAGACTGAGCTTGTCATACAAGGAGATCAGGTAGGACCTGTCTTTCATAAACCCATGCTGACTGGGCCTGATCATCTGGTTATCCTGCATGTACCGTGTGATGGTACACAGGATGATTTGCTTCATCAGCTTTACACAGTACCAAAGTGAAAGTGACAGGTCTGTAGTTTCCTGGATTCTCCTTCCAGCCCTTCTTGTAGATGTGTGTCACATTGGCTACCTTGCAATCTGCTGGGACCTCCCTGGACAGGCAAGACTTCTGATAAATGATGGAAAGTAGCCTGGTGAGCACCTCCACCAGCTCTCTCAGAAGTCTTGGGTGGATTCCATCTGGTGCCATAGGCGTGTGCATGTCTATGTGGTGCAGCAGGTCACTGACCAACTCTTCCTGGATTGTGGGGCGGAATCGTTCTGCTCCTGGTCTCGTGTCTTCTGGCTCAGGGCACTAGATTCCCAAAATACAACTGGTCCTAGACTGAGACAGAGGCATTGTCAAAAACTTCAGCCTTTCCTCATCCTTAGTCACCACGTTTCCTCCTGCATCTAACAGGGGATGGAGGCTCTCCCTAGCCCTTCTTCCACTGCTAATGTATTTATAGAAATATTTCTTCTTGTCTTTTACAGTAGAAGTCAGATTAATTGTTACATGGGCTTTGGACCCTCTAATTTTCTCCGTGCATAGCAACATTTTTGTAGCCATTGTGTGTGAGCTGCTTCTTCTTCCAAAGGCCACAAACTCTTATTTTTTGCCCTGAGTTGCAGCCAAAGCTCTTTGTTCAGTCAGGCAGGACTTTCTTGCCATCAGCTTGCCTCACAGCGCATAGGGATGGCCTATTCCTGTGTCTTTAAAACTTCCTTCTTGAATAGTGTCCAGCCTTCCTGGACTACTTTGCCCTTCAGGACTGCCTCCCAAGAAGAGGCTAAAGTCTGCCCTATTGAAGTCCAAGGTGGCAGTTCTGCTAATCCCCCTCCTTACTTCTCTGAGAATAGAAAACTCAATCATTTCATGATTACTGTGCCCTGGACAGTCTCCAACTGTCACATCACCCACTACTCCTTCTTTGTCCACAAAGAGCAGGTCCAACAGGGCATTTTCCCTTGTGGGTTCACTCACCAGCTGCACAAGGAAGTTACCTTCGACACACTCTAGGAACCTCCAGGACTATCCCCTCTCTGCTGTGTTGTATTTCCAGTAGACATCCGGAAAGCTGAAGTCCCCCACAAGAAGAAGTGCAAGCAATCATGAGACTACTCGCAGCTCCTTATAGAATGTTTCATCTGTAAACATTCATCTTAGTAGCAAAGATAGCATAGAATAGTAGAATAATTTAACTTGGAAGGGATCTCCACAAATAAACTAGTCCTGCTCAAAGAAGGTCTAAATAGGTCAGTTGCTCAGCATCATATCCAGCTGGGCCTTGAACCTCTTCACGTATGGAGATTCCACAACATTCCTGGGCAATCTGGTCCTCGCTTTGAACACTCTCAGTGTAAATATCTTCTTCCTAATACCTAATCAGAATTTCCCATATTCCAACTTGGGTCCATTACTTTTCAGTTGATTGCTTTGCACTTTTGACAAAAAATAAGCTCCTATCTTTTCTGTGTTCTCCAAGCAGGTATAGAGCAACTGCGAAGACTGGATGACTGGAGGAATTTGCTGATAAAATGATCGTCATCTTGAGGAATGCCCTGTATTGCAGGGTCCAGAAGTGAAGTTTGGCATAAGGCTGTGTGAATATACACATCATAGTGTGTTTCAGATAGTGATAATTCCATTACATAGCAAGTTGACAAGCTGTCACTGAAGTGAAGCTGATGGTGCAATGAAGCTGTCTGACAAAATGTAAGACTTCATAGAATATGATTTCTCAATTGAGATCCACGCACTCATCAGGAACAAAATGCAATTACTTGACTTTTCAAGATGACTGAGACCATTAAGAAGGAACTCCTTCCATTGGGGGGAGTTGGGATGTCTCAATAAGGGAAAAAACACATTCCTTTGCATTGAAAGTAACTGGAACTGCTGTAAATTTTAGTAAATACACAGTCATAGATGCATAGTGTCTCATGTGACTTCAACATTGCCTGACCTTATAGCTACAAGAATTAGGTATCCAATAGTTCAAAAAATACCAACCAACATCCTTTCAGAACTGCTAGATTACTATCCTAAACTTGGATTTCTTCAACTAATACATTTGTGATATCAACAATAGTAGTTAGCCCATTTCCCCTTGGAGCAAGGAAGTGACTAAGTCTGAATCCTCTGTACTAGGCTATGCTGCCACAAGCTCCACAGTGTTAGCAAGAAGAACATAAGCTTTTATTCCAGGCCATTTTTCTTTTCACAGGACATTCTTGTGAATGTATAACTCACTGAGGCAGGAAAAATAAGGTGAGCATGGTACAGTTCTAACAATAAAGACAAATAGAAATTTCCCCTTGAATGAGTCAATTTCTTCTGGGCCAACTTTTAAACCACCATGAATACGTTATAGTACGAATAATCACAATAGAGTGAGCCAGAAAGTTACCTTGCAATATGGGAATATAGAGCAATAAATCAAAATGAAAGTAAAACCTTCTACAGGTAAATGTGAGATGTACAGCTAGGAAAAAGATACAAATACCTGTTTCTCTGTGAGAATGACTCTGCCTAAAAGTTGATTTTCAAGACCCTTCATGGTCACAGTAAAGTCAATGATGGAGGTTCGAGCACTAATTTCGGGAGAGTAACCTGGATTTGGCAGTTTTGTAGTAATGTAAAGCCTGAAGCCATTCATAACATCTACTTCCTTATCTCCAACTTTCACCTTAAGAAAAATATGAAACAGTCATGAGATATCAAGAACCAGCTCACACACATTCAGATACTTCATGTAGTAACAAAGGTTACATTTTTCTGTTCAAAGGTGTAAAAAAGCTCTAAATTACGCATCTGACTCAAAGAATTTTCGAGAGTATCTTTGGAATACTTTAAACGAGTCATTAACAGATTAATTCCATTTTTGAAAATTGTCATAAGCAAAAGGATAAGGGATGCTATAGGTTAAATATGTTAACTACTTGTGAACTTAAACTCTACTTTCTTGATACTAACATTAATCAAATTAAAATATGAATTTAATCTTTTATAGTCATATACTTATTAAAAATTATTTTGTTGTGGGGGTTAAGGTTTGAGAGAGAGGCACTTTTTTTCACTTGTTTGCTTATTTGTTTTATTTTTACCTTGTTTATTGAACCAGAACCTGTTTTAATGAAGTTTCTTTCCAAAACATTATCAAGCGCTGGGTCAAGTTCTTCTCCAATATCTTCTATCAGAAGAGGCCTTCCCAAAGAAAGACTGTCTTCTAAGTGATTTCTAAAATATTTGTGATTCAGAGAAGTGATCTAAAAATACAATCATGGACCTATATATTATGTTATACTCAGTCACCAAGCTTTTTTTGTTTTATATTTATAAATTATTTCTTCTTACTTAAATTACTGACAAAACCAATGATCCTATGGTTAGACTAAGATTAAGGCTAAGATTGTGACCACAAGAAAAGATACCATCAGGGTACCATATCCTCCAATCTCACTGAATCCAAACTTCTATTTTCCAACTACAAAAGTAGAAGCAAAGCAACACTGAACATTTAAAATTTTGATATCCTAAGAGTGCAACTAGACCAGAAATTCACACAAACTTTTTATCTCCTTCAAATGTATCTTTGATAACACCCTTGACTCAAACTGCAGCGAAGTCAATTCCAAGATTAGAGCTCTTTTTTTTTTTCACCTTTAAAATTAGGGGATTATATTGAACAAGACATTACATAGGCTTTGTTTTAAAAAGTAGTCTTCACTAACATTGTGTTTTATTTTCAACACGTAAACAAACCGTACTCAGCTTGGTTTGTTTATCACTCCATAGATAAAGTCTAATAATTGTTTTTTAACATAACTAGCTAGCCAACCATTAAAGGGTTCCACACTGGGATAATAAACATGAATGAAAGTACTTTCCTAGCAATCCCCTCTGAACCACTTTATTAACATCCTTCAAACTCCTCTTTATCTTTTTCAGGAATATTTTTAAAAAGTTGTTTTATTGGTGTAATCATAATTGTAGCAAGCAAGGACTTTACCGTATTTTCCTATTTACATTGAATTGGTGTGTCTTGCCTAAGACTGTATATTGTTGCATTATTGTCTTTCCTGCATATTTGTAGAATATTTAGCACCTGACATCCATGGTAAAACAACACAAATTATCAATAATTTCTCATGAAATATCCTAAAAATATCATACTGTACATCTTCAATTTTAAATATTTATTTGAACCTGTATTAATCACTTATTTGGTTTTTTTCTCATGCTTATAGTATTTTGCAAACATGTTTCAGCCCATATCAGATATAACCCATCCAGCCTATATTCCAACAGTTTATGTTTCATTAAATAAAGTCATTAAACAAATCGAGTCACTGGTATTAATAAGATTCAAATATATGTTTTCATATTGAGCGGCATCTCAAATCCATCAAAATATATCTGATGTCCTTTATATCCAGACTAGGCGTTGTATATAAAAGGCATTTCCTAAGTATTATTTGAATCACTGAATCGTAATATTTTTGTAAGCTAAGAGTTTCTAGGGATTATGAAAGCATCAGTACTCCTATTACCTGAAGTTCATTTCTGCCTTCCTTATTTTTAATCCAAATTTTACCCTGTGCCTGTGGATCAATTAATAAAGGATAACGAGATGCTTTAGTGACAATGATTCCATTCTGTATGGATAAATCATCATTTGGTAATCCTTGCAGGTTCCATTCACTGATAGTTGGAGCATCAGTCAACATCTCTATGAGGTTCAAGTTGTTACCAAAGGGGATTTTCCGACTTTTCATTTCATTTTGCCAGTCATTTAATAGCAGATTGCGGAACTCTTGGTTAAAAGGACCAGAATAGGACAGAAAGGCTGTAGCCAAGAGTACATCCCCTTGAAGAGAAAAAGGAAAAAACAAAACATTACAATTTTGCCAATTCTATCAATTCTATTTATGCATGAGCTGCTTCCTTCTCTGATTAGGTTGGTTAATGAACAATACACTTTGACCCATGAAGAAGACAAATCAGCCTTTTTTCCCAGGCTCATTACATAGCAAGACAATGCTATATTTCAGTAGATGCCACATTTACTTTATTCTTACAATGCAGCTGTAGGAATCAAGAGATAGGCATCTGGTAGCCAGACAAGGTCAACTGAACACACACACATGCAACACTATTCCAAATACCAAATCCTGCACTGGCAGGATGTGGGAGAGTAAACTTACTCATGGACTTCCAATTCCATCATTTCCTTGCACGATCATGAGAACAGACTTAAACAGTATTTTAGAGTAGGGAAAAGAATATTTATTTAGGAGTACTAATTAAACACAAATCAATTACAATTACTACTACTAATAGTAAAAACTATGACAGATGGCATTATGGAGGTGTTGTGGGACAAGTTTAAATCTTCTGGTCAGCTCTAAAACTGCCCCCTCTAAGTTTCATGCCACTATAATATTGGGCTGGTGAGGGCTTTTTCCCCTCTGAAGTAAAAATGCAAGATTCAAACTGGAGAACAACTGTACTTTTTTACTGAGTACCAGTATTTTTTAGGCTTTTTTGAGTTATCTATAAAAAACACATGACCAGTGTGTGTGGAAGGTATCCTGCATTTTTAGTAAGTTAATAATGCACATATGCAAATTACACCAGCAAACAAAATACAACCTATGTACTATAATACAACATATACAAATATATCTGTTTTTTACAGCATTTCAAGGTGAAAGTCAGAGAAGAAACTTCAGACTACAGTAAAGGACAGGATAAATTTCATTTACTTGATCTAACTAATAAATGAAGTCTTTATTACTAATTGCTTATGTTCCCAAGTGTACATTTATGAAATAAAAATGAACTTCTAAGAAGAGTTTTATGAACATCAGTAACTGCATTTAAAAATATTGATTTCTACATATAAATGTCAGTGCCTGAATATTAGTCTTCCTCTCCCCATATGTGTTCTCAGATATAGATATTTTATTGGCACTTGCTAACATATCACTCCCTTTAGACTGCTGCCTACAAGCATCAGTCAAATTAAAACATCAGTTTCCCAATATGCACTGCATGTTGTACACATCAAGTAAAAGCCTGTGCCAAGCATACAGTTACTGTATTCTATTTTTTAAAAAATATGAACTTTAGGCTCATATTTTATATTTTACCTAGTAGCACTTTAGCAAGACAATCAAGTACCCTCACTTTAGCAACAGAGAAGATGAGCTACAAAGTTTGAAATCGCAAATATTTTCAGTTTCATTACCCATTACAACTCAAGTGACTAACTTCCAAGTTCAAAGATGTGGACAAAAACTTACCCACTAGCCTCTTAGTTTGCACAGCAAATTCTTTACTTTGCTCTGTCCACCTCTCTTTTTCACCTGCTAAACCACTTATAAGACTTGAGGCAGTTTGCATTTTATGACGGCAACGCTCAGCATCCTCAAGCAAAGTCTAGAGAAAACCATACACCAAGAAATATGGTTTACATCATGTATCTTACTGGTCAGAAAAACTTCTACATTTAATTAAACCAGTAGTTACTGGTCAGAAAAACTTCTACATTTAATGAAACCAGTAGTTAAACAACAGCTTAGATTATTCTCTAATCTTTATATCACTGTGCAGAGAAGGAAAGGAAATGGGATGGAAAAAATATAACAGGAAACACTATCAACATCTGTCATAAATGTGACTCAACTTTTTAACATTTAATACGCAGCTCTTAACTTCCATGTTGGCATATGTATTAAATGATATGCAAAACACCTGGGGAATTCTATCCAGAATTTCAAATACACTGTACATAGATAATGAGTGTTACAGTAGTAGGTGCTAAACAAATAATTCAAATAAACAGTTTTTGAGGAAGTAGGAGGAAGGGGAGGAGAGGATCAATGGCTTAGGAGAGAAGTGAGATACAAAGAGGCAGCATCCAAATAATCTTTCTCTTTTCCTCTCTCCATCAGTATCCTTTCCAAAGAATAGCAGTGAAATTGAGAGAATGCATTAAGTTTTCCTTAAAGTAAGGGCAGCAACCTCTGTTATGTAACAAGCAGTTCACCTGTTTTTCTCTCATTGCTTTTTCATACTCTCCTTGTACAATATCTAATTCTTCTTGCTTGGCACTCAGTTCTTCTTGAGCTTTCTGCAGATCCAGCATGGCAGTGCTTAGACGATTCTCCTGGATTGCTAAATTAGCCTATGAAGCATACAAACAAAAAAGTGTATTCATACATACAGCACCTCAAAGCATTTGCTATAATGCTTCTCAGAGAGTGTTGCTGTACTATTTTTCAAAATCAAACTCTTCAGAACAGATTTTCATCATTCATTAAAACCTTTTAATTGATTTTTAAAGCTAACTAGATTCTTACTGCAGTTAGCTGCAGTTAAGTAGTTGATAACATGTTAGAAAAAGTAATTAGAAAAACTTCTGGGAGTAGTAGCCTTTTCCTGTCTGACACCAAAGTTAGTCAGACTTGACCTGCAAAAAAATGGTGCCACTAGAAGCCGATTTGATTTTCCCAATCAATATGCTTATTTTGACCTTTTAACAACTATTTACACCTCTTTTTCTCTAAGTAAGTGATGAACAGTTTCTGCTCAGTATTCCTATGAAATGACATCTGGAATGTTTAAAAAAACAGATCTCAAATATTTTCCAACTTAATTCTGTGAATTTGATGACAGCTGCTTCTACCCCAGTCAGAATCATAGAACATAATCGTTTAGTTGGAGAAGACATTTAAGATCATGAAGTTGAAGCATTATCTAACTCTACCAGACACACTTCTAGACACTCTCCCTGAGCAGCATATATAGACGGCTCTTAAACACATCCCAGGATGGCAACTCAACCAATTCCCTGGGCAGCCTGTGCTAGTCTTCAATAATTCTTTCAGTGTAGAACTTTTTTCCTAATTTCTACCCTAAACCTCCCCTGGTGTAACCTCAGGCCATTTGCTCTCGTCCAAACAATTGTAACTTGTGAGACTAGGCCAACATCGAGCTCACAACAACCCCAGTTCCCTCAAATGCTCCTCATAAGATGTGCTCTACATCCTTCACCAGATTTTTGCCCTAGACCTTCTCCAACACCTGCATGTATTTCTTATAAGGCAGCATCCAAAACTTAACGCAGTATTCAAGCTGTGGACGTGCCAGTGGCAAGAACAGAAGCACAATCACTTCCCTGATACTGCTGTTACAGTCAGGTCTCTGTATGAGAACCTGCATAGACCCTAGTGCATGCACAGAACAGGGAAGGCATGGCTTTCTACATAGTGAAAAACATTCCACCCAACCAAAGCTTCAGGTGCCTTTCAGTAGGAGTAGCAGTTGACAGAAACAAAATTCCCCCTCCATCAAGGACAACAACAACACAAAAGGCATGCCAAGAGGAGCACGGCACCACATCAACGTTGCTCCCTTGACATCTTTCTACTCTGGGACACTCACGGAGGTGAGGACCTCACCCTCCACCATAAAAGTCCGATATGACGCCTAGGGTTAGGGCTCAGGGAACCACAAAGCTTACAGCTCCAAAGACAATTACAACGCAAAAGGCATGCCAAGAGGAGCACAGCACTACACCGATGTTGCTCGCTGGACCTCTTTCAACTCTGGGCCACTCGCAACAGTGACGACATAGACTTCCACAATAAAAATTCAGTATTTTGCCTAGGGGTAGGGTTCAGAAAATCACAAAGTCCCCAGCTCCAAGGACAATTAGAATGCAAAAGCCATGCCAAGAGGAACACAGCAATGCACTAACGTTACTCCCTTGACAGCTTTCTACTCTAGGCCACTCGCACACATGAGGACCTCCCCTTCAAGCATAAAAATACAAGATCCTGCTTAGGGTTAGGGTTAAGAGAACAACAAAGCTCCCAGCTCCAAGGACAATTACAATGCAAAAGGCATGCCAAGAGGACTACGGTACCACACCAATGTCGCTCTCTTTACATCTTTCTACTCTGGATCACTCACAGAGGTGAGCACCTCCCACTCCACAATAAAAATCTGAAATCCTGCTCAGGGTCACAGTGGAGGAAAAAAAAAACAAAGCCCCCAGCTCCAAGGACAATTACAATGCAAAATGCATGCCAAGAGGAGTATAGCACCACATCAACATTGCTCCCTTGACATCTTTCTACTCTGGGCCACTCACAGAGGTGAGGACCTGCCCCTCCACCATAAAATCCGAGCTCACGCTTAGGGTTAGGATTCAGATAACTACAAAGTCCCCAGCTCCAAGGACAACACAAAAGGCATGCCAAGAGGAGCACAGCACCACACCAACGTTAGTCCTATGACATCTTTCTACTCCGGACTTTCCACTCCGTCAATCTTTTTCAAGATATTGAATTCCTATAGGGTCATGCACCAGTTGGAACAAAGCATCTTATGTTCCCAGCAGATGAAATCCTCAAGGTTATGTAAGCGGGTAGGAGAACACACTAAAGGTGTATATGTGCCTCCCACTGATGAACAGACTTACCTTTAAAGGTAATACTTCTTTGTTAATAGAAAAAAATACAGCCATAGCTTTGGTCCATGAGCACAGGCCAGCAACATTCCCACATACTCTCTTAGCTGTGTCAATATTGTAGTCCACCATTTCAAAGTAAGGACTTAAAAGCTCTACCACTTCTTCATTAATTGTGTCCTTTGGAAATTGCTGAATAAAAGAAAACAAGTGCAAGATACATAACACACCTAATGTGTGTAAGCTATACATATATATGTCTTCATTTATAATCTTCAGTGTCTTACACTATCCATTACCCTTACACAGCTAATTTTTGAAACAGAAAATCACTGCTATCTTGTTTAAAATTCTATTTTTCTCCAGACTGGATAAATAACAGTTTTCAAAAAGAAAAGGAAAAGCTTAGCTTTAGTTCTTAAACATACATTTTACAAGACAATTCATTCAAAGGGCTGTCTTCTTAAATTAACTTATTTCATTAGTCAAACGTTTCAATTTTAACAAATTTTTTATGCTCTTTTTTCCTCCAGAAAATCATCTCTTCCAATTTTCATTCCCAAAAGCTCTCCATTTTCTCCCTCAAGTTTATTTTGACGGTCAAATATTCTACATAAGTTTCGTTGTCTTTAAAGATTTATTTAGAGGGTATAATCAAAGTTGATTACTGATGTACTTGAAAAATAGCTATTCCTTGAAGCACAAATAGGTTTATTTATGTGCAAGCAATGAAATGGTGAGGTCCTTCAGTGAGTTAAAAATCCTTATGAGTAGATGCATTGTGAATACTACATAAATGGTATCCATGGCACTACCAATCCTACAAAGCTTGTCAAGCTTGCCATCTGTGATTTCCTGCTAGACCAGCAACACATTAAGTAAACTCCTCAAAATGCAAAATACAGAGATAACACCCAGGGAGTCAATGCAAGGTACAATTTATTCTAAGTAGGTTAATCATAATATTATTAGTTTAAATTATGAACAGGGATTTATTCATGAGTTACTCTTTCCATTTACCTAGACACTTGCTATGGAACTGAAAATCCTAAATTTAAAAAAGAAATCCCACTTTGTACATTCCAATAATCAATTATTCTTTTTCAAGCCACTACGCAAGTTGCAATATTGAAAATTAATGAAAAGTCAGGTACCAGAACACAGATGCTTTCTATCGACTTAAATGAAACAAATAAGTAATAGCTATTCAAACCAAATTCCTAAAGCTTTGCATCATTTGTCTCCGAAAGTAATTTCATTGCCTTACTTAGAAGAAACTATAATTGATTTATGATCTGACTTTGGTAGAAGGATTCAAGTTTATTTCATTATGACATACTTAGTTTTAAGCCCTTTAAGCCCTGAATTTTTCAGATCTATTGTGTATCTGATTTCTCTTGCACATTTGTTTTCCTGTGAACACTAAAGAAAACATGATCCCCTATTTTCTTAAATTAAGAAAAATATTAAGAAGAAGGTCAGACAAGCACCTGTAGGTTCTGTAAGAAGTTTCCTGCTGTCATCAGTTTCAAAGATTCTTGCCATGATGGGATAGTACAGCATTTCTCCTGATCAATTTTCACATTGTTCACTTTTCGCTGGAAGAGCAGTAACACACAGTCCATGATACGCATAATGAGGTGAGGAGGTCGGCCCAGTGTGCGGACAGTGGCAATATCTGCAGGTTTTATGGTCTACGAATTTAAAACAAAGGATAAAGTAACTACTTAATAAGATATAGACCACAAGCTCAGTAACAGTATTAATCCATTGGAGAAGAAAAATACTATTCATATTACTTTCGATTGAAAATAAGTTTACCTCTAAAAAGCATGAAGCTAGAAGGATCCTCCAACCAGATTTTCACTACTACCTTCTAGCAACTACTAAGAAACCTCAGCTCAGCAACCTCCATAGCAGCACCTAAAAACTTAAAATTACCATGCATGTTTTTGACAAAACAAACAGCAAAACAAAAGCATCGTAAAATTTTGCCTATTTTTTAAAAAATGTAAACCTATTGACCAGAAACTGAATCTAGAAAGGAAAATACATTCTGTTGATATTTAGCAACCAAAGGAGAATTAAGAAAACTACTGAGAGGGCCTAATACATGTACAGATTTGGAATCATAGAATGCCTTGGGTTGGAATGGAGCTTCAAAGGTCATCTAGTCCAACCACCCTGCAGTGAGCAGGGACATCTTTAACTAGATAAGGTTGCTCAGAGCCCCATCAAGTCTGACCTTTAATACTCAACTACCAAACATATTAACTGGCCCACTCTTATGACGGCCATGATTTGTTTTGTTTATTCATGGGCAGTTTAACTAGCCCAATCACATGACAGAGACAAACAGTATGCAAAAAAAAGGTGTTATGACACGTTGCTTCTAGCCTAGCACATGCTTCACTGGGAACTCATAAAAGAATATTTTAACTCCTTGCATTTATACCTCAAGAAAGGATTTGTAAATTAACGCAGATTATCCTGATCACCTTCCTTCAGCCCGCCTGCTGTTTCCCTTCTGTATTTCATTGCCTGTTGGATTCAGTGTGCACCTGATAAACTCAGCTGAGTTTTTCCATATACCTCTGTGGAAACTTTAACCATTGCTTCTTGATGCCTTTAGGAAATTTAGCGCAGCCCTTTTTGTTATCATCCAAATCATGACAAAAGTTGCCCTTAATTTCAGTTTATTCATTTACTTATTTCTAGTTGTGCATTTAATGTGCCAATTTTATTACAGGGCAAAGTGTAATTAAGTTTTATTTCCCTTTGACAATTCTTACTCCAACTTTAAAAAAATAATCTCATGTTTAAAAAAGCTTATAAACTGTTCTGTAGCTACATTTTCTCTTAACATAGCATGTAGCAATCCTAACTTGTGTAAAAAATGGAGTGAAATAACCAACCACAGGTGGGGTTTTTTTGCAAATATTTTAATAGACCTTTGTCTACACAGCAGGCAGAATGCCATTATAGGAAACTCTAGCTGGAAACATGCAAAGATTTAGCCCTATACAGGCTCATACAGAGAATTTTCTTGCTTAAAGGAGTTTCTGAATGAATGAATGCACGCTGAGAACTGATATGCAGGCTGACAGGCTCACTTTTGTAATTTTTCTTTCCCCTTTAGACACAGGCAAAGCAATGTATTATAGCAAATGCATGAATTTCAAGCCCAACTATCTATCCCTGTTGTGAAGTCTCATCATAATGGTAGTGTAGCTTTACCTTGAAACTAGGTTTTCATTTATTAGAATCCAAAACTTCAAGAAAAGCAGTACTGTTTTGGTTTGGTAGCTTTAGGAACAACGAAAAGGTAAGCTGTAGCAAGATGCACGAGTGGACACAGGACACTGGTGCTCTTTTCATACCTCAGACACAGCCCAGTTGGCATTGTTTATTTATGCACTTCTCAGAATGTCCACCTCTGGGTTTTGACTTTTTTAAAGTGTCTCTGGTAGCTAACTCTCATGATCTTATGACCCAGACCATCTCTCTTATTCCCCTCTGATTAGTTGTCATGTGGTTAGCCTTCATTTCGGCATTTCCACTCTGCCCTTCAAAAATCATGGCAGTCAGAGACTGTTAAGCATCTCTCTCACACACAGTGAAGTCATACATTCAGAAGATCCATGAAAACTTATTTATACCAGATTTCTAAGAGTCAAATTCAAAGGAACCTCACAATAGTCTTTAATCGTCACAGCTGTTGGCAGTCTCTCAAGTGGAAAGGAAAACCGTCCAGTAAATCTACGTAAAAACCTTTGAGATTTATCTATCCTTCAGGTTTTCACTTATGATGCCAGCTCATTGCTAGTCTCTGATATTAGGTTCACTTCAGATCCCACTACTGCTGTTTATGACAGAAATGCCTTGAGGGACATTCTTTTACACAATCAGCTGAACAGATATTAAAAACAAAACAAAAAAACAACTATGCAAGATCAACAAAAAGTATTTTTTTTTCTTCACTAATGATGCATCATGTAAAGGTATAAGCAGAATGTTATCATTTTATTAAAAAGGCTTTACCAAAAAAGTATGTTTAAAGATGTGAAGTCACATGGTTAACACTAGAAATCTTGGTAATGCCACAATTCATAGGAAATTTTGTTTTTTAAGAGAAGGCGGCAGAAAAGAGTGGATTAGCTTATTCAAAACACAATTCATCAGTCAAAACTTAAACCAGGAGTTTTAAATTTGGATGGAACTATAACTGGTTTTACATAGAAGGCACTTTTTCATTCATTGCACACAAGCTGGTTCACAACATTCAATTACTGGTCTCATATCAATCTGCAGCACATCATATCAACTATAGTTTCAAATGAAAGTTAAAATTTGTCCTTTTCTGAAAAACTGCCTATTCTGGATTTGGTACATGAGTGAAAAAAAACCAAAACTTAAACTAAAAAGCCTCAAAATATGTATATTTATTTACACATATTTTCTGCCAACTGATGAGTTATGCACCTATGATCTTTTTTTTTTTTTTTTTCCAAAGAAGCCCATCTTCCTCACAGTGAAATAATGTTATATATGGTCCGAGTACTAACCTGTAAGGCTGCTTCTGCCTCTTCTAAAGCAGGTTTAGCAGCTGCCAACTTCTCTTCAGCAATGGCTTTGTCAACTGAGATACTATCCACAATAGCCTGAGCTTTGTCTTTTACTTTCTGAACTTCACCCTTGACCTTCTCAGCAGCCTGTGCTTTTACAGTAACTTCTTTCAATACCTAGAATGTGAGAATACCCACATGACAAATGTTAGAGAAAACACCTAGTTGGAAGAACATATTAATTTTTGTTGTGAAATTTTATCTGTTAAATTCCAGAACCAGAAAACTCAAAACAAGATGACTTTTGCCACTGTTTTAAGTATCCAAGGTCCCATTTTTTCCAACACTTAGCTACCTTTTACTTTATTGATCTTTTAAAACAAATAAAATAAAAAGAGGGGAAAACATCAAGCAGCAGTACACTTTGAAGTCTCTACATACCATGTCAGCTTTTTCATTGGCAATTTGAAGTTCCTTTTCTTTTACCTCTAGCTCTCTGCTTAGAGCAGCCACTGACTCAGAGGCCTCTTTCAATTTTTCCAGTCCAGTATTCATTCTGGAATTAAAAAGCAAAATAAGAAACCTTTAATTCTCCATGCAATTTACACTCTGCTCTCCAAATTATTCCATTGATGGAATGAAACCCATCAATCAGAACGAACACTAGCAAAAGATGTTTTACACCAAAAATAAAACTGGGGCAAGAACTTTGACACAAGTGTCTGATGCCTTCAGAATTAAGAAACTGAAGAATAAAGAATTACATGAAGAGAGTCTGTAGCTTGAAATTTTACCCACTTCTAACTCCACAAGCATGTCTTTATCATTACGTAAAAATACTACATGTTGTTTCCATATATCATCATCACTGTTGAGCTCCAACCTGATAATCAAAGGACTGAGTTCTATACAGCAGAAAGCATGTTTGGTTACTAGGATCCTGAGAACTATCTCAAATGACTATTTCTTGTTGGAGGAAAAGGATGCTGAAAAGGTTAATAAATTAAAAACAAACAAAAAATTAAGACTAACCAAAAGAGAGCAACAGAAAAATAGCATTAAGACAACACTTGTCTCATTCAGCATTAAAATGCCCCTAAAACAGTGCTTTTTGTCTACTCAAAAGGAAGCCCTTACCTGGGGCTTCTCAGACAAGTTTAAGGGGACTGTACAGAGGCTGCGATTGCAAAGGCTAAGCAAAGCTAAACAGATACAGGAGAAGAGATAAAGGAGTAACATCTGCCAAAGCAAATCAGACTATGCAACTACAGTTAAGTGAAACAAATCAATATGCATCAACTGATCTGCTACCTTTAAGGCATCATAAGGTAGAAACCAAGATCCAGGCATCTGTTTTACAGGTGGTCACCCATAACATAACTACTGACTTCTAACTCAATTTGGCTTTGAAGCCAAAGAATGTTTCAAAGTGAAGGAAACTAGTTTTGAGTTTTTCTTAAAGGCTTCCAAGCTCTTTGTGCCAATCTTTCAAAAATGAGAAGAAAGTTTGTCTTAAGGATGATACCAGTTGATACACTAAATGTTAATTTTACATTCTGTTTGAGTATTTCTGACATGAGGATCATTCTGCAAATAGAATTCTGAACAGGAGGATGAATATATCAAAACCACTTTAATAATCTGCAAGTAAAAAGCTAAGCAGCTTACATTAGGCTCTAGGACTACAAACACAAAAATTGCAATGATATTTCATATATAGACATATCAAGAGGATACAAACAAAAGTTTCTCTCTTGTAAATTAAACACTGCTGTGAATATATTATGAAATTATATGCAGATGTTTTCTTTTACTCATTAAAAATACATAGAAATATTTATATTCATCTTTTCTTGCCACCACTTTGTTTTTCACACATCACTACTCTTTTTCCCCCTTAAAAATTTATACTCCTTAACTTATAGGTCAACAGCAACTAAAATATTTGATCAAGTTACACTTGTACATAATTTTAGGATTTTTTTTTAAATAATCATTTTACTGCGCAAAGAGACAAACCATGCATTGAAATAAAACGTATTAGAATACACCTATCTGGGGAAGAAAATTGCAGAAAGACAGCAGTAAACTGAGCAGTTTACCTGTTTGCTAACAACTGCACTTCAGCATGCTTCTCTTTGTATGTGGTTTTATATCCTTGAATAAAGGACAGGTAAGATTTGGGAGTCACATGTGTAGAACGTCTGTATCTTTGAAAGTAATCAGAACACTTCTCTGCCACTCCATCCTGGAACGAGCCCATACACTGCTCAATTTCTCTCTTTATATCAGCGCTGCAGTCCATATCAAATGAAGACAGGAAATGTTCAGATACTTAGGAAAGAAAGGAAAACAGAAATGTAAGTCAACATTCTGAAGAAAACTCTTAAAAATAAGGCAATATAAAACATGTCAGTGCATACTATGTCAGCTTTCACCCAGCTTCTGAAACCCCAGTCTTTTTCACTCTCTACCATCAGATTCTTAACATTATCCCATGCTGCTCAGTAAAAAGTATAGCCAGGCATCTGGTATTCTTTCTCTTCCAAAGCGTGCAACTCCTTTTTCTCTCTGAAGCTGTCTGTGAGCTACCACGGATTGAGTAATCACAGCCTTCCACTGTATGCCTGATCATAGGCACAGTCACTAATAATCTCTTCCTTTGGCAGCATTTTGCCTTTTTTACTAATAATGCCTTTAAGCCATCTTCAAGCAGAATTTTTCTCCAATCTGTGTTCACAGACTTTCCTCTGTTAGAAATATTTCAACAGTTTAATACAGCAAGCTTTAAAGAAGAAAACATCTACATGAAATTTTAGAACTGAATAAGCTTCTTCTGTCAGTGTGCCGGCAAAAATCAAAGCTATTAAAATAACTTCATGACAACAAATCAGAAAATTAAATATCCGCAAAGACAAGCACTACACCTACCTGCCACTAGAGCATCCTTTGGCCACCGGCTGAACCAATCTATAGTGCATCCAGAAATGAGAGCAGGGAACTTCAGGGACCTATTTCGGAATTTTTCACCTACCGGTGAAAAGCAAAGGACCACATGAAGATTCTGACGGACTCTAGTCATGAAATAGTCATACAGAACCTCACTGGTTGTAGGTCTACGTGGATGTTCCTTTTTGAAGATGGGTATGAGGTCACTAATGATCTCATCTACTTCATCACGTGCAAATAAGTTTGACACCTTTGAGAAAAAGGAAGATTTTTTTTTTCAGGTTTTATGAGATGATCCAAAAAAAAAAAAAAGAGCACATAGCATAAAGTTTACTTAACACAGAGCATTTCAGGTAGGGATATACATTTCAGAAACAGAAGTTATTAGGACCCACCCTTCTTTAAACCAGAACCAGAACCTAACGTGTTTCCATTAAACACATTGAAATCTAACTTGCTGCGAAAGAAAAACTCATTCTCGCATGTGAAAAACAAAAAATCCACATACAATGGCTCTGCTTTCTTCTCTTAGTATTCTAATAACTAGTTTCAAAGTAATTTCTACACATCATTGAAATAATAAATAGAGACAATCCTATTCATTCTAGACATAAATTTACCTTATAAAAGAATAACTGTACACTACTGAGATATTTAATTTGACAGACAATTCTGTTAAACTTCAGTGATGTTCCCCAAGTCACAAATTGTTTAGCTATTCTCGTGTCCCTGACAGCCTGTCAACACATTTGACTGGGTCTGACACAATTCAATCTCTCTGTATGGAATGATGATGCTCATTCTTAATTTTATGATAGCTTTGTCTCACTCTAACCAATACAATGATTTTTTCCTTTTTATTTTATACTGTAATGATAAAAAGCACTTGAGTTTTAGCTTGTGAAAGTGTGTCCATTGACATGAAACATTCAAATAAATTTGGTTATTTTACTTCAGATTTATAAAACTTAAAAAGCAGAAAAACTATCATGAGAAGGCATCTTACCTCTCCTGAGGATAAAACATTGTTCAGGTATTCCAAGAAAGACTCATCTTTGACCTCATTGTCTGTAAAAAGAAAACAGATGCCTTTGCCTTGTAGTCCTGCTGTTCTGTACAAGAGCTTCAGATCTTCCATCAAGTTTAAAGTGTTGTACGATCTACAAAAAAGGACAGTTGTACTACTATTCATTCTTTTTAAAAGGCTATCTGATTAAAAGAGAAAGAAGGATAAAATATGAGTCAGAAACAATCTCCTGCAATTTAAGGCAAAAAGATGCCATTGTTCAAGAATCTTCATTTAGATTATGAGGAAATATACAGCTCATTTCTAAGTTTCACATTAAATACCTAATCCAATCTTCTTTTCCCTGCTCCCTTTTTCACCTCCCACATCAATCAATAACACAATCATGCTCCCCAAACCCACTAAAAAATCCAAAGTCAACCAAAAAAAAAAATCCAAAACCTCAAGTCACCTATTTCTGTTTTGCTAGCAAAAGTGAAAGGACAGACAGGTGGTGTCTCACAGAATTTTGTCATGTGCTGGGTGCAGTAAAATACTTTAGATCTCATTGACTAATTAAAAAACTCAAACTAGCTCGCCCTTCTGGTGAAAATCATCATTATGGTGGCATTCACAGTTTTACAGAAAGAGAGTAGCAGCAAACTAAGGGATAAAAGAACATTAAAATTATTAGGCAAGTTGTGGTGGCTTGATCTTGGTACCTGCAGAGTTGTTTCTCTCACATATTCCCACTCCTCTCTTTCAGCTGCTGTTGCACAGCAGCTTTTTCTCTCATTCTTAAATATTTTATTGCAGAGACATTACCATCACTGATGAGCTCAGCCTTGTCCAGCAGCATGTCCGTCTTAGAGCCAGCTGGCCTTGGCTCTATCGGACATGGGGGAAGCTTCTGGCACCTTGTCACAGAAGCCACCCCTGCAGCCCTCCCTCCTCTGAATCCTTGCCATGGAAACCCAATACACAAGGTTATACTGCAATGATCCCTCCAGTCGAATAAAGAACTGTAATACAAGCTGAGGCTTCTAGGACACTCCCTGGGAATTCAAATAGAAGTGGCTGCATGTGATTATATTTCTTATATAACCATAATGATCTCAGGTATGACCGGAAGTATCAGAAATTATACAATGGTTCCTCATTACTAGGGAGGAGTTCAGTCATAAACATCAGGTTTATGACTTTTTTCTTGATGATTAAGAAATTTTTTGTGTTTCAGCAAAGATATCATAATCACCAAGATAATGTTGCATAAACATGCATACATGTGTTTATAAACACACGTCAAATGCAAAGACGTCACTAAAATTAGAAATGAACACAGAGTAGACACAAATACTCTATGCTTTTTTGTTTCAGGTGAAGAGGAAAATTAGAACTGGAAGAGATGTTTAGTTAATCACTCAAAAAATACTGACCTGAAAAACATACTTTAAGTTATACACACTGAGTTAGCAATATGACTGTCATCTACCTTGGTGAACTAGGTGAAAACATTTAAAATCCAACTATAACTATCTTTAAGAACTCACAGAAGAGGAAATTTTGGAATAACAGAGGGCAAATTATTCCATCCAAGAAAGATTCAATATTTTCCCATTATGTATTTTAGTACTAATTATTAGATGTGGTTTAGATCAACACTTAAGGTTAGAAAAGCATCAGTTCACAACTCTACACTTGCTTGTTGCCACACTTTGGAGAACACCAAGGGGTTTGCAAAGCAGGATTATGTTTTATCAGAATGTTTGATGAGTCTTTCCTAAAATCATGTTTATTCAAATTTTCACTCAGTTTATTCTTGATCATAGTTTCTTAATTTCACCAGATGCACATAGTGGGTTTACAAGACTTCAGATATAAGGGTTCCCCAGATCTTTTCTGGACTTTTTTTATCATGGGCTTTATATAGGCCTTCTCATGATCCTCAGGTATCAAGGCAACTTTAAGCAGGAAGATGCACATCACTTTCTTATATCAGTATTTCACTCTTCAGTGGCTTCCTAATTTTTTCTGAACATCATTTCTATTTCAGATAGACCCTCTCTTCAGATCCTCGCCAAGAGGCGTTCTCACATATGAATCTACAATTTCTTCTGCAGCCAACATAGTTGCAAAAGAATTAAAATAATTTAGCTACTCTACAATGACGCCTTATTCTAGTGCCAAAATATTTCCTGATCATTGACTGGTCTTACCAACAATTCTAAAATATTCAGAGGAGAATTTACAATTCATTTGTTGTATCTTTTGTGAGTTATCCCTAAAGAAACTACATTGGGATTGAACAATATGAAATAAGACAAGAAGCAATTGGAAAAGATGGTCAAAATACTGACATATGTGTAAGATCTACCAAATTAATGGGAAAGGATGAGGATTCCACCTCCTCACACAGGTGTTCCTTCAAATACTACAAGATAAACTCATAAAGGCATTATGGATAGACACCACTTCCAAATGCTTCCAGTACAGTTGAGTGTACTACAGAAAGACACAGAGAAAAGATAAAGTGACACCACCAGTATTCCCTCTCATTCTGTGAAACACATGAAACAGTTTACTACTCCAAAGACACTAAAGCTCAGACTTACTGCCTAGCAAATTTAGTTAGTCTCAAATGATCTTCATGTCTTCCCACTCTAGCTAGCAGCGCTCAGCCTACACTAAACTTGTTTTTTCTCCCACTGTAAAACAAGAGCCTGTTTTATTTATAGAAAGAATTCAAACACCAAGTACTTATTTACATAAATTATGATTAATGCTCACCTTGTTAACATTATCTGGAACATATCATACCCAGCTATGAAAGATGCCAGTCTTGTCAAGCTCTGCTTTCCCGAGCCACCAACTCCAACTAAAAGAGCATTTCCACGAGGAGTGCGAATCACACGTGAAATCTGTGTAAGATCACGGTTATTTAGTGCTGCAATTTGTAAAAGCTGCACATCCAAAAATCCTGTGCTACTGCAGTAATAAAGTTGTATTAGAAATGCAGAACAAATTAAAATTTTAGGGCTTAATTAAGGGGTTCTATACTACTATTGTATATTTTAGACAGTTGCACTTCTCAATGTTTTCTGTAAACCTTCCAATAATATAGCAACCTTCTGATCACTATGAATTTGCATTTATCAATAGCACTCCATCTCACAGTGCCACAAAGCACAAGTAAATCTCAGCTGTGATTTGTTAGTCATATACTGTCATAATATGACAGATTATTGATATTGGGAAGGAAATAATTTCCTCAATATCAGTATTGTCTGCAGCAGGTAGTAACACTGCCTTCATAATCATACTTAAGCTCCTACTTTATTTGATTATAAAAACACACAATACAAGTATGAATATTTGGTCACAGTGGAAAATCTCCCAGATAGATCTCCCTTTCTGTCCCACTTCATTATTTACCTTTTAAAGAAAAAAGCAGTAGTTATCTGCTACTCCACATTTCCAATCAATTCAGGACAGCGCAATGTAAACAAACAGACTCTTTTTAATTGAGAGCATTAAAAAAAATCAGCAATAACTGTTTGCCTGCATTAATTTCCCAAACAGCATGAAGCTACTTGCCTCTCAAAGGCAAGGTAACACCAACCAGCTGTTTAACAGCTGGTTGCCTCTGAATGGACAACGATGCAGAGTGTTGGATCCTGTTACTATCTTGGACATCCCCTCTGATGCCCCTAGAACACCGCCACGCCAGTAAGCAGCCTGGGATACTTATTTGCTTCCCTTTTCTCTAACATAACTTTTTTATCTTCAAGACAGTTTCCTGCAGTTTAAAACCCATATATTTTACATATTGAGTGCAATGTACTTGTTGTTTTTCACAGGTTAATATTTTATAAGCAAAGACAAAAATCAAGCAAAGATTTATTCTAAGCACATTTAGAAATTAACCAGAGAAAGAAACATATGTTTACACAACACTTTTGGAATATTGCTGATCACTTCTATTATGGCTACTAGGTCTTTTTTCAGGCAGAGGCACATAAACTATAAACTGGAAGTTTCATTCTCATTAAGATATTCCTCAGCTTTAACTCATTTGAGTCATACTATGTCAGTTCAGATCAGGCATTACCTTAACTGTGCTTACCTAGCTTTCTTTTAGAAACTGTCCCAAGTCTAGCTAATGCATAAAGCTCAGATCTATATGGCTGTAAACACTGCTTTTAAGAACATGGGATCAGAGAAGCACTACATATTCATTTTATCCAAGTGAAAATTAAGATAACGTTGCAGGCATTTGCAAGCTAACTACCACAAGAAGAGATTCTTGATGACAGGTTGCTATGTCTTTTATTGGTACAATCCAATATTTGGTTCTTTAACAATTTATGGTAAGAAATACAGATGATGTCACTGTGTGACTGAGAAAAAATAGGCGGGTTAGTTTATTTGTTTGTTGGGGTTTTTTTTTTAAAAAAAGCTTCTCCTTTGTATGCAGCCTATTCTACATTGACAATCCTATCAGGTTGTACTGTGCTAAAAATTATGGTCAGCTCCAATGCATATTCAAAGGAATTTTAAAAGTGAGCATAATGGGGATCTACAAAGGAATTTTGAAATACCTTTATTCCTACTCTGCTATACTATGCCTTCATAATAAACCAATTACGTCCTAAGCTGAATTTCATTTGACTCACTCCAATAAAGAATAAGAGCTCTCAGAATAATTATCAAGACGAAAGGTTGAAACAGGTTAGGACCATGACCTCACCTGACATAAAGATAGATAATAAAGAAGAGTTTCATCTAGAGCATTTTCAGAAAAGTTGAGTTTTGATACCTTGTCACAGAGTGACAGGAAACATTTGCCAGCAATAAATTACTTGCTTCAGTTTTAGAAGTAATTTACCTTGATTTAATCATTCCTCCACTCATAGGTACTGAGGGCAAAGGAACAGTAACAACAACTGATAATCAAGTAAGATTGTACCTTGATTAAATGAATCATAGCATCCTCAAAGAAAACCATATCCATTCCAGTACCACGGACATTCTCGTTGTATCTTTGTAGAAACATATTTAAACGATCCCGTAGCTGATGAAAGGAGTAAATTGGCTCATAGATTTTGGGAATGTCTAAATCAATGACCTCTGATTGGTCACCTAGAACAAAAAGCAAGTAACAAAACCTTAGCAGCTTAAACGATTGACAAAGGCTTAATGTGGGGATGAGGAAGTGAAGGTAATAAGTTTTTTAACCACCCAGAACCAAGTTTATTATACATAATATCATATATCATGACAAGTGGAGTTCCTCAGGGGTCTGTTCTGGGTCCAGTGCTGTTCCACGTCTTTGTCAGTGACCTGGACAATGGCATTGAGTACACTCTCAGCAAGTTTGCCGACGACACCAAGCTGTGTGGTGAAGTGGACCGACTTGAGGGAAGAGATGCCATCCAGAGGGACCTCAACAGGCTTGAGAAATGGGCCAGTGCAAACTGCATGAGGTTCAGTAATTCAAAAGTGCAAGGTCCTGCACCTGAGTCAGGCCAATCCTGGGTACAAATACAAACTGGGCACAGAGTGGGTTGGAAGTAGCCCTGAAGAGAATGATTTGGGGGTGTTGATAGATGAGAAGCTCAGCAGGAGCCAGCAGTGCACTCATGCAGCCCAGAAGGCCAACCGTGTCCTGGGATGCATCAAGAGGAGTGTGGCCAGCAGATCAAGAGAGGTGATTCTCCCACTTTACTCTGCTCTTGTGAGACCCCATCTCAAATACTGTGTCCAGTTCTGGAGTCCCCACCATAAGAGAGATATGGATCTGTTGGAACAAGTTCAGATGAGGGCCACAAAGATGATCCAGGGGCTGGAGCACCTCTGCTATGAGGACAGGCTGTGGAAGCTGGGATTGTTCAGCCTGGAGAAAAGACTTCAGGGGGACCTTATAACTGCCTTTCAATACTTGAAAGGAACCTGTAGAAAAGCTGGAGAGGGACTTTTTACAAGAGTCTCCAGTGACAGGACAAGGGGAAACAGATTTAAATTGAAGGAGAATAGGTTTAGATTGGATCTTAGGAAGAAATTCTTCAGTATGAGAGTGGCAAGGCTCTGGAATAGATTGCCCAGAGAGGTTGTGGATGGCCCCGCCCTTGGGATGTTCAAGGCCAGGCTGGAGCCTTGAGCAACCTGATCTAATTAACCTCCCATGGCAGGCTGGTTGGATTTGATGATCTCTAAGGTCCCTTCCAACTTAAGACATTCTATGATTCTGTGATATTAGATACACAAATAAGGGCACTGCCTATACCCTGCCTACAAGGAACAGTCAGGTCCAGCCACTTAATTCTCAAAGACAAAACCATGAAAAACTAAGGAGCCTTCTTTCTCTACATCTGAAACTTGAATGATGAAAAACTGAAATTAACTTGGATATTAGAAGCAAAAGTAGCACCACAGAATGAAGGTAAATAATTACTGCAGTTAAAAATTGTAAATAATCTTTTTTTTGTAGAGAAAAAATAAGTTGATTAAATCATCACACTAGTCGAAAAAAAATTACTACTACAATTAATAATTACCACAACAACAAAAATATTTGCTGTGAAAAAGCATATACTTGTTTTATCAAGCAACCTGAAAGCCACAAGGAATTGAAAGCTCCTCACCACCCAAAGGGAAGGAGAAAATAGTGCTGCTGTCTAATCTTTCCATTCATAAGCATTAATCACCTTTAAAAGTGACATGACTTCATTAGTAAGAATTACTTGCAGGAAATAAAATCACGAAGAAGTTGAGGTTGGCAGGGACCTTTAGTTTTCCTCAAAAAATAGTAGTACACACAGTACAACTTTGCGTTTATTTACATATAGCTAAGTCCACTGATTTCAAGATTTCATGATCTATATGCTGCAGGTTACATTTCTCCAGCTACCATAGATGGGTCATTAATATAAGTGGTTTTGCTAAGCCTCCTCCTACTCACTAAAGAAATATATTATTCACAATATGATTTCTAACTGGTGGAATTAAAATCAATTAAAGAATTAATTCCAGTAAAATATGTATTTCCCTAATGCTTAGTAAAGCACTATAAGTCAGCAGAAAGGGAAGTAAAAGTAGGGGGAAAGCAACCGAGCCATACTGCATTTAGAATATCTGTAGTATTTTTGCTCATTTTTGGTTTTGATCCATTTCTTTCTTGCATATTTTGATCTTAGAAATTAGCAGTGGACCAACAATCACGTAGCTTCCAAGAAAACAAAACAAACAAAAAATATATAAAAAAAAAAAGTCACCAAAACCTAAACATATATGTACATACCAACACCAGTTGAAGGGAATGGGCTGTTGCCACAGAACCAAACCAATCAAATAATGATTGATTCTCATTCAGCTGTGCTTTATATTTCATTCTGTGTCTGCATGAAGTAACCTTAATTTCAGAATCCTTTAGCTCTATATTGTTTCTACATATATGAACACTGCCTTTAGATTAAGATCCAGTTTCAAGGTGCAAAAAACACTAGTTAAACAAATGGAGAACTCTAGGGGGATACAAGTTTCTTGGAAATTGAACGAGATATTTAAACAACTTTGCTACTGATAAGAAAACAACAAGAAACACAGTAAGGAGTTAAACTGTAGTGATGTTTTTACACTTTAAGATAATTATATCAGCTTAATCCTCTTCCTGAAGTGTTATTATTTATGTTAAAAAAGACAGCATGATCAAGTACTAAAACCTAAGAAAGGGGAGACATTCACAATATTTACAGATGCAGCTAGTGTAACATTATTTTAATCTCTTCTTTTGTCTCAAGATTCAGAATCAAATGACTAAATAGCAATGTCAAAACTAACTAATAAAAAATACCTTTCAACAGTTTGAGGGTCTTGAGAATACCAGCACCACTAACAATGTCTGTGAAGTTAAGATCTAAAACCTGATGTGTGAGCTGCTTCATCTCAGTTCCCTGTGAATTTATCTCAGGAGCAAATATGTTGTGGCTGTATAACCTAGGGATGCAGTGAATATATGTAAATGAATCACTAACTTGAGCATAAGGTTATTCAAAACTGATGTCAGATATATTTTCTTTTATATTTAAGAGCTCAGACATTCAGTTCCTGTTCTTACAGTTCCTTTGTAGTGGGCAAAACTAAATTCCACTAAAGGGATAATTAAAGCAAAATTACACTTGTTATTCTTTTCACTTAAAGCCAAAACAGGAAGGGGTTCTCAAGACTCTGACAAATACATTGAGGGTAAAACATACCCTTTCTAAATGAGGGCCTCCTACTTCGTATTTAGATGAAGTTTCATGCTAAAAGGCACATTATAGAGCAGGTACATTTAAACTGTCGCCAGGAAGTAAACTCTTTTGAGAAATGCATGCCTCTTTTTGCATTTATTTTTCAGGTCATCATAATGGTGCCTAGTGTGGCTTCAAATTTTCTCATCAGAAGTCACTCTTCACGTTCTCAGTATGTAACCTGACTTATACTTCAGTCCTCTCTACATTGCTGCAGATCAGCAAGTTATTTAAGGGTGGATTTGACCACTTTCACACACCAATTTGCTTTTTTACTCTCTGGAATGGCAGCTAGAGTGCTATCTTTTTTCTAGTACTGCAGCCCCAGCATCTCAAGTCATTCATATCACACTTCTTTCATTATTTTACAATAATATAGACTCATGCTCACTATTGGTAGTTTTGTCTACCTACCACATTGATAAAAGTGTAAGCAAGGCTCTCCTATGTACATAACCTGTATATAAATACAGATTTAAAAATCCCATGAATATAAAATGTGGCACAGTTGGTAACATCAACTACTTCTGAAGTCATTGGACAGAACTGTCACCCTTGGCACATAAACTTATTAAACATTTTTAAGGCGTATTTCTATTAGCATCTATTTTATCATATCATCTTCCTTATTCTTGCCATCTCCGTGGTTACCAGAGTACCTCTTTACCATTTTTTTCAGGCGCATCCCTTAGGAAGTCAACAAAGAATGCATCAATCTCAGGATTCAGCAAAGCTTTTGTTTCTTCAAATTCCTCCTCAATGAGTTTTGCCACAGTTGCATCAAACCAGTTTACGTCCTCTGAGGTTGTGAAACGATCAGCAATAACACACTTACATTCATGCTTCCACAGTTTTACCAGCACCTATACAAAGAAAAAGACAATGAAAAGCATTTCAGTTTCAGTCAGATTAGGCTTGCAACAAAGCTATGTCAATTTAAAAAATCATGCCCAATAGCATTTTAAGCTTAAATTTTGTGCAAGAAGCCTTAATCTAGTATTCGAAACCAAAGCGTATCTACTGAATTAAGATTTTATTTTCTTAGCCCTAAAACTGTGATCTCTGGTCATTGAATAGAAGGTGACTGGTAATAACACCATGGCATAAATAATTTTATGCCAAATGCAGATGTCACTTTCAATACTATAGCTATTAGAGCAAAAAAAAAATGTATGAGTGTTTACAATATTCCTTCTCCTGATTCAATAGACCTTTCAAGTCCTTCAGTTTGGTCGTAGGATGGAGAAGGAAAACTTGCCAGAGCCTCAATTCCAACAGCACTGGTTTTAATGCTACACTATTACTACGTAACAGCAGAAAAAATCCAAGTACTCCTTGAAGTCCTCTTGCTCGAGCCTACGGCACTTTGTACAAATGACACATACTATATCATGCCGAAGAATTAATATGTAAATTTATACAATCAGATTTTCAGCAAAGACAAAGCACTTCAAAAGACATTAATTGATAATATATACATATTACCATCCTAGTCCTGTATATTTTTAATTTCAGAAATCTAAATTTTAGATGCAGTAGAATTCAGGAGCTTACTCAACAAGCAGGGAAGTACATTAAACATGAAGTGATTATATAACCCAAATGCATAACAAATTTTCCATGATTACCATAAACATGCTCTTCTAGCACTTCATGTTTCAGCACTCAAAACACTAAATGACTTTTTCTTCAAGTAATTAAAAAAGAATGGATGGATAAAATATTGCATGTTTCTGGAATCAAGGTGGTCTATGAAAAAAAACAAACCAAAAACAAACAAAAAAAAATATAGCTTGTTACTACTTCTTCCTTTTAAGCACTAAGCCAGAAATGATTTGTTAGGCAGTGACTGAAAGTCTCAAGATATTAGCAGAGAGAGGAATTGTTTATTCCTTTAATCAATATATATCCATTTTGGGGGGTTAAAATAAGTTCATTGCTTCTGATAATTCTGTTTGCTTCATTCAAACAAACTAGCATTCATCAGTAACAGAATAAGCAGATAAGAAGCAAACACTCTTATGTCAAAAGAAGAGCGTTTTGTTATAGTTTTGGCACAAAGTTATCATTTCAGTTGGCTCTGTACAAGCTGGACTAAAACATCTTTGCCTCAAAAAACACTGAAGAACTTTTTTACTCAGAAATTATCTTTTTCTAAAGCAAACTCAAATGCCAAGAAATTAAACTCTTCATCCTTTTTGCTACACTAATTATACATTAATTATAACAAAGCCACTGATGTGCTGCAGTTACCTTTGGTTCATTGATCACTTCTGATGTAGCATTCAGCATTCCTTGCCAAATCCTTGAGAGGTCTCGAAGGTTGAAGACATAATGGAACTTGGCTGGTGTGGGCAACATTTTTAGCTTAGTAATCTGCCACAGCCTGCGTGTCAATGGAACCAATTTGACTACCGTTTTCTTCACATCGTCTGCAAATCCTCTCTCACTGCAATAGTGCCCTTCTCCAATTACACCTATGGGGGCGAAAAAAAAAAAGCCAAATGAAAGATTTCTCTAAGACACACGAGTGCAATACCAAGAACTATGATCTTAAATTTCTTTCTCCTTTTTTTTTTTAATACCCAAAACCTTTTCCAGTTTGCTGAAACAGCTTTCCAGTCTTTTTTCAAGTCTTTATTCAGTTGGTCTTAACACCGTTCTGCCACCACCTCACTGCATATTTGGCTCTGAATTAACTGTCCATTAAAAATGTTCTTTTGTCTACCAAAATATTTTTCACAGTCTTTGAATAGTTAATCTCTTCTCTGAGACCAATATGATCCTGTCTTTTGTGAAAGTCTAGTCATTAGTCACTCATTGACACCAGTAGCACTTCAGCAATTCTCCAGCATTGTCACTAAAACCAGGAACAGCTGTCACGGGTAGCACATCAACAGATTCAGAGATGTGACTGGACCTGAAAAACTTCCAGATTGATGGAAGTTGCAGGTGGGGAGTGATTACTGAAGGAAAATATCCTGGTAAGCAAATCAGAGGGAGGTTAAGCCTCTACTTTAATCATAGTGTTTATAAATGGAGGAATAAAGAAAAATTAACTACCATTTTCCAAAACGGGACAGATAAAAAGCAAATTTCCCTTTACCAAAAATTTTGTCAATGGAAGAATTAGAAGGCAGAGTACAGTTGAATACAGAAAATTGTCTCTTGAGCCTCTGTGGAATGTCATTGCGACCTCCTCCAGGGTGGATCATGGCAGCCAAAAACTGAATGTCCACGATGTTGGTAAATTCACCAGGCTTTTCCAGGTTGTACAGTCCATTCTGCTCCATCAGCTGCCTAACTACCTCATTAGTGACCTGTAAAATAACCAGGTATTATATAACAGTATAAATACTTGCATACATATAACTAAATAAAACACAAAGCATATGTATGTATGCAAAAGACCTAATAAAGAGTATACCATTATTTTCTCCACCCAACCCGTGCTTATTTGTTTCAGGAGAAAAATGTGCTTCTAGGAATGAGCATGTTTAAATTATTCTTTTCATTAGTAGTATCTATGGAAAAAAAATTCCAGAGGGAAATGTCTAAGTTAGAATTAACCCTTCAAACTTCAGCTCATGTTCACTTGAATGCTGCATGATTTCCAATACTGTTTTATTGGAAATACTTCTCGCTTTTAACATTAAACTTCCATTTTGTTCTAATCAAGCCTAGATTGATGCATCTTCACACGTTGCATGTGCTTCCAAATATATTGATGAAATTTTGATGTACAACAATCACAAAGGTGTTTTCTCAGGCTGCAAACGTAGGATTACTTGCATACAAAAGAATGCAAAATTCCTTTCTGTAGCTATAAAATGGACCCCTCACTTTCCTGTTTGACCAACTGAAAACATCCCACAGACAGTACATTCTATGACTATACTTCTCTAGAAATTCTAACGTTAGTTTCCAAAGCAATATACTTCAAAATAATTTTACCAATGTATATAGTGATTACTTCCATTTTTTCTAAAGCAGAGAAGTCACTTCTTGCCTCTCAGCGTTCATAGTATTTTAATTACTGTCTACACCGACAATGTACTATCACAATTTGTGTGCCAAAAGATTTTTTCTAATTCAATGTTTTGGATGGTTTTTTAACTAAAAACGATTGTTGGTAAAAACATTGTTAAAATGATACAGGCATATTTTAAGGAGTACTCAAATTGCTTCTTGCAGTCAGCATATTTTCAATTAATTTATGTCAACATAAAAGTAAACGGGTTCTTCAAAAAGACTCTAAAAATTAAGCATTACACAAAAAATTTATCCCTTATTGCCTGATTGAGAAGCCAGTTTTACACTGTAACAAGGAAAGAAATAAAATATCTTTTGCCTTCTTTTTTCCTCTTACAACTCACCTGATCTCCCCATTCATTTATTATGGGCATATTGATATCATCAATGAAGACTGTCATCTTTTTGCCTGCAGGCGGACCATAAGTTGTTCCCATGCGCTTGTCCACATAACTTTCTATTGTACGCTATCAGAAAGCAATTATCAGAATAGTTACAAAAAGCCCATCCTTTCATACACGATTCAATCATTTAAATGTATCAATGGCTTTGTTACACAGAATTTTACTAAGAAAGGTTTAGACAACATATCCGCGCGAGGTGACTGTAGTAATTCAAGTAGAATACCTGAAAACTCATGCTATACAGCATTAGTTTGGTATTAGATATCACAAATTTCTCGTGTACACAACCATGCCTAAGGGTTTCATAATTTTGAAACTATTTCTAACTTTTCTTTCATTTTATTCATTTAGCGGTAAAGTGGTTACCAGTAATGATGTTTACCAGCAATAACAAACTAATAATCAGTCAGATACGAAAGATGCAATTCCCGAAGACTTTTCCAGCAGACATCAATGTACTTCATAAAAACATACGGTGATAATTAAAATCACACACATAAATAGACTTGATGAAATAACTTTGCTTAATAGTAGACTTACTGCTACTTTTCTTCCAGTCATCTTTCTACTGCTGCTCCTTTTAAGGTTCAGTTTTAATTTACTCTATGCCAAGTGAAAGCTCACTTAACAGTGCATAGCTAATCTTCAGTGCAAATCTAAAACTCTGCATTCTTACACTGTGCCTAGGCTCCTATACAGAAGCCCAGAAATCCTTCTTAAACAAGTGATATCAGTTAGACCAAGATTTTAGAAAGTAGAGTAATTTAAAAGCACGAGTGTCACAACAGACAATGCTTTGCTCTAGATTGCTATCAGAGTCTTGACTGTTAGACATGCACATCTATTTCAGATTCTTGGATCATCAACAGACTATAATCCACCATCAATAAATTTTATATCTATTTTATAAAAATCTCAAAAAGAATATAAACATAGATGAACTGACACTACCTTTTATTTCTCTAGCCCCATTAATAGAAAGAAAAATAAGACCAAAATTACACACTTGTATATTAAACATATTAATGGTTTCTACTATGCTACAGACCCAGATGACAGATGATGCACCAAACTTATAGACGGCACTTCTGATTACAGCACAGACTGGGGTTCAGCCTAGCATATCAAAGTGTATTAAAAATATTTCCCATATATACTGCCAGCAGGTTAAGAAAAAGTTGAAATAATTCAAACTCCACAGAAATTTGGACAGGCAATACAGTTCAGGATTTAAGCATTCATAGTTCTATTTAGAGCAGCTGCACTGCATGTGTTACTTTTCTAATGAGTAATTTAATTTATTGCAATTTAAATTGCAGACAACACACTTTTTATGACAGATTGTTGTGGGTAGCATTTATTTTACTCAAGGCTTATAGTGAAATCTGAGGGAAGTCACTGACAGCTCTATCCAATTAGTGAAAACTGGTGCATTTGACATAAACCTATTAAATGTGATGAAGCAAATAATATGCCTGGTATTGTAATAGTTCAAGAGCAGCTCAGTAATTACTGAAGAAGTTGAAGGGAACACAGTTTTTACAGCAGTCTTCTAAATCATGTGTTAGGACACTTAGTCCTTCTGAGTAAGTGCGTTTTTTTGTTTCTGCACTTATTTTCAATTCAATTAACCACTTTTAGAAGCATCCTCCTGGCAAATTCTTAGAACAATCTCTGAATCCAGTCATGCTGTATTAGAGAGTGAATGACTACTATACCTGGAAAATTAATGGGGTAGTTGCAGATGAAAAATTCAAACTCTTAGCCATGTGGCTTTCAGGGTTATATTTTGACATAAAACCTTTTATGATAACAGTCTTTGCAGTTCCTTGCTCACCAATTAGTAGGACAGCCTAGGCAGAAACAACATTGAAATAAGGCAAAACACAAGAGCTGGCTTTCTTGACAAAGCCTTAGCAATTCCATTTAGTTTTTAAACTACAATGAAAGTAGAAAAAGTTATGTAGAATGACTTCTCAGCAAGGGATGTGTGGAAGCAAAATGGTTAATGTCCCCCAGACTCTTACAGGCCTCACAAGTTAAAAATACTTGCAGATAATGGTCATACCAGACAGCACAATTTAATTTAAAAAGGAATAGATTATTTGTAAAAGGAGTTGATTATTTGAAAAAGGATGTACCATCTAGAGCCCAAGTCTGAGAAATTTCAGTTGTTTTTGTTATTTACCATATCCTGCTTATCCAACACAGTTTTGTTAAAGAACAGGTTGCATAACCTAAAGGTACCTAAATTCTGTATATAAACTCTGCCCCTAAGTGGGCAGAGTTCATACCAGTAGCCTGGCACTGTACTGCCCTGTGTGCTGCCCCTTCTCCAACAGCTACATGAAAAAACTCTTTCTGTTTTGACCTAATCTCTGCTGTAATTACAGTTATTTCCACTATAGAAAAGATGGG
This sequence comes from Apaloderma vittatum, assembly GCF_000703405.1. Lineage (NCBI taxonomy): Eukaryota > Metazoa > Chordata > Aves > Trogoniformes > Trogonidae > Apaloderma > Apaloderma vittatum. The sequence goes on from NW_009727839.1 coordinate 88,038, forward strand.
TGAGGTGAAGACAAAAAAATTCAGAAGCAAATGAGTATTGAACAGTTCAAGTATATTCCCATTTCAGTAGCTCCCAGAATCACCATTTTAGTATTAAAGAAGTTCTTCCTTTTCAACAATAAAATGTTTCACTTCCAACTCAAAAATTGTAGCATGTGTAGTGTTAGCACCATTTCAATGTGAAATATAAAAAAACTACCTTGCCCTGTTTTGCAATGGTTTCAATAAGGAAATCCATTCTAACATTATCAACGTTAGGCACAAGAATGGAGTCATACTCTGGAGTGCTGCTACTGGGATATACATAATCTTCAACACGTGTACTCCAGTGCAACCATTTACCTAATAAGAAAAAAAGTTAATGTTTTAGAAATGCAAGGTATCAGCTCTTCTTCTATTTTCCACTGAGTTAACTCATCTACCAGCACATCTATCTCATACAGTAATCCCACTCTGTAAATTTAGACCAAAATTATAGAATCATATAAGCATAGATCCTTTCAAGTTGGATCTAAGAGACCATCATGGGTCAGGCCTACAACAAAGAACAATGTGAGTGGTCAGTCTGTCACTTGCTCACTCCATGGGGATGTGGAGGGAGAAAACTCAACTAAAAAGGCTCAAGGATTGAGATTAAGGCTGGGGAGGATTCATCTACCACTTACGATAACAGGTAAAAGCCAGAGCGGACTTGGGGAGAACACATAAATTTAACTTACCACCACCATTTATCTAATAGAATAGTGAAAGGAATACATAAATAAACATGACACGATCTCAAATACACTCCCTCCCTACTGCTCCCACCTTTCTAGCTATCTCGTCCGCCACCGGTGGAAGGCAGGCAGGGGGTGCGGGCTGTTGTCCTACTGGCTGTTACTCAATGTCCATGGCAGCCCATCCTTCTTGGGAAAGAGGGCTTCTCGCAGTGTTCCCCTACTACCATGTGTTGTCCCTTTCATGGGAGGCAATTCTCTCCCTCCACCCGAGTCTGTCCCAGCCAGGGTCACTCGGATGCATCCCTCTGCTGACGCTCTCTCTCTATCTCCCCGCGGCATGGAGTTCTCCAAGTACTACCGCATTCTAGCTGTTCTCGCTGCCATGGGTCCCCTCAGCTCACAGGCCATTCCCTCCCTGCCATCTCACTCACCACGGGGCTCCAAGGTTGGCACCTTTCTCCCCTGCTTTCCTCTGACCTCCCCATCCTCCAACAGAAAAAACTCCCCAACATAAAAGACAGGGCAGACTGAGAGGAGATGACATAAGGAAACAAAAGAGGCCATGGGTCAATAGGTTCACCTCTTAAATGTACTGATGGCAGAAGCGCTGACTAGCTTGGCCCTGGCCAGGCAGGTCCAACTTCCACCTGTGTCTGTGGGAGGCTCTCAAACCTTTGCAAGAGCCATCCCCCACAGCCATCCCCCTGCTTCCAAAAACCCTGCCAGACTCAAACCCATGACAGAGATTTAATCCTCTCTCCTATGTATCTTTGTTCGCTTCGAAATTCATCAGCATAAAGCCCATGCAGTTTTTGAAGCAATATATCCACATTCTGATTTCTCACAGGAAACGAAGAAAAAAGCTTTATATAACATCATCAGTAAAATGTAGCTGTAAAACTAAACTTGCTAAGGAACATGAAAGAAGGTAAGCTACAAAAAAAAAGGTCTAAATTAGTTCTCTAAAAAACCCACAATTTTAAAACTGCTTTTAAGTTTTACCCCAGACCACCCAGCTGGGTTACTAACCATCAGATGCCACGTAGTAATCAAACATGGTATCCTCACTGCCTTCTGGGATACTGGGAAGATCAAGTTTTATTGTTGCATGGTTTCGAAGCCAGTGCTCCATCTTAATTCTGTCTTCCAGTTCTAATAATGCTCCTACACTCCACATAAGAGAGAAGACGTACAGCCTTTCCAAGTAATTTGGAGTCAATTCACCAGCTTGCTCCTGAAAGATTGAGTTAGGCTTTTAATTTTAATAGCCTGAAAATTGTGCTTGATAACTATTAGCAACATCAGGTTAGAAGCCTTTAGACACTTTTAAGTTTACTGATGTCCTCATCAACTAACAGACTGAATCAATATCAAGCAGCCCACAAAATACAGAAAAATATCACTATTTATCACCTATTACAGTATTTGATCTGTTTTAAGTTCTAGTTTATAATCTAATAACAATTCACCTAAAAAAATGAAGTAAAAACTGCTATCTGATGCATGTTGCACGACAGTGCTTAACATCAACTCCAAATGTGAGAGGGCAGATCTTAGATGTTACTTTCTGAAGAAAAGATATTCATTACTAACCTACATCTTCATGTATATTCCAAGTCGGCACAGAATCTCCTCTCTACATAACCTCAAGACGTAAAATTATCTCCATTAAATTAAGTAAACATAAAAAAATCCACATGACTTTACCTTAGGTGGGATAAGGCCCTGCAGCATATTAATGCTCTGCATAATCACAAAGGCTTCCAGCATCTCAGTCTTGTACTGCAGAGACTGAATGCTGTAGCGGTATAAGTCTGGGAATGATGAAGAATACAGTTGACGTAGAATTTCAGCTTCTTGGAATGAATGTCTTTTTAAAAATCCCTGTCACAAAAAAATGATGGCAAAATACATTTAGTCCCCAATGCGAGTCTCAGTAAATTCAACTCCAGTAATTCAAAAGGTTCGGTGAGCATGGCAAGTTGATTTCTTCTGGGGGGCTCAGATCCCTGCCTACTGGGCAGGTTTGGCTAGCAAAAGGTCAAACTTTACCCGAGGATGCATAATTCCTACCACATGTTAAACATGGACACTAGAGAAATAAATTAAAAAAAAAAGGCACTTTAAAGTTTACAGAAACAGAAAAATTCTTTTCAACTATGTTTCAGTCACAGTGGCTGTTTAAGATATACAATAACTTTGCAAAGAAAGATAATCTATACTGAAGACAAGTTTGATTTAATTCTGTATGACATTAGCTTCTAGCAGTGATACAGGGTACCCCAGAAAACATATGGCAATTGCAGAAAAATAGGATTTCAAGAGTGGATGTCTGCTAGTACGGGTGATGTTTTTTATTGTGCATCTCAGTAATGCTGAGTAAACAAAAGCTAATTAAAACTACCTGTTTATCAAGATCATAGAACAGGATTTGTTCTTTGATGCCTTTAGCTCAAAGTAGTAACTTGCTTCTTCGAGTTACCTTTCTCTTATCTGTGCGGCAGAACGTTTCTCATTTACATACCATTCATTTATTTCCTACATAAAATAAATGCTTCAGCAAAAACAGAATGGTGTTGCCCAAGGCTAGTGCTGGGCCCAGTCCTGTTTAACATTTGCATCCATGATCTGGACAAGGGGATAGAGTGCACCAAACTGTGTTGATCTGCTTGAGAGTGGGAAGGCTCTGCAGAGGGACCTAGACAGGCTGGATCGCTGGGCCAAGGCCAACATCATGAGTTTCAATAAGGCCAAATGCCGAGTCCTGCACTTTGGCCACAACAACCCCCAGCAGCGCTACAGGCTTGAGGAAGAGTGGCTGGAGAGCTGCCAGGCAGAGAGGGACCTGGGGGTGTTGATGGACAGTCGGCTGAACAGGAGCCAGCAGTGTGCCCAGGTGGCCAAGAAGGCCAAGGGCATCCTGGCCTGGATCAGGAATGATGTTGTCAGCAGGAGCAGGGAGGTGATCATGCCCTTGTACTCAGCTTTGGGGAGGCTGCACCTCGAGTGCTGTGTCCAGTTTTGGGCCCCTCACTGCAAGAGGGACACTGAGGTGCTGGAAAGGGTACAGAGGCGGCTGCCAAGCTGCAAAAGGATTTGGAGCATGTGTTGTACGAGGAACGTCTGAGGGACCTGGGGCTATTTAGCCTGGAGGAGACTGAGGGGAGACCTCATCGCTCTCTACAACTATCTGAAAGGAGGTTGTAGTGAGGCGGGAGTTGGTCTGTTCTCCCTAGTGGAGAGTGATAGGACAAGGGGAAATGGATTTAAATTGTGCCAGGGGAGGTTCAGGTTGGTTATTAGGAAGAATTTCTTTAGCGAGAGGGTTGTCAGGCACTGGAACAGGCTGCCCAGGGAGGGTGTTGAGTTGCCATCCCTGGAGATATTTAAGAGATAGGTGGATGTTGTGCTGACGGATGCAGTTTATGGTGTTGACAGGGCTAGGAAAATGTTGGACTTGATCTTGAAGGTCTCTTCCAGCTGACAATGTTCTATTATTCTATGATTAACATTTACTCTGTTCCACTGGAATATGTAGTATATTGCACTAAAAAATAAATCTAAATGGAGCTGTACTGCAAGAGCCATCAAGATATTGTATTTAAGAAGTAAAACCAAAACAAACAAAAAATCAAATAAATGTTTTTGGCTCAACAGAAAAATAACTATTGATTGAAATTTGATAGCAAATTTTAGGAGGGGAAAGGAAGGGAGGTTGGAAAGGTTATTTCATGGCTGAAATGAATGTAATTTGTTCTGTTACCCAACAGTAAAAAAAAAAAAACCAAAAAAAAAGTAGTTGCCTGCAAATTAACTAATGCAAGAAGGCAGAGCTGTGAGAGCCTAACATCAGCAGGCCCTATGCAAAACTGTATGTACAGAAAGGAACACCATAAGTGGAATCCCATTTACAGTTAGACTTTCCTAAGTATCCATACTAGTTGGGGTTTTTTTAAAGAAAAAAAAAAAGTAAAGCCTTGCAGCAATATACCTAAGGCACTTGTGTTGACTGCATGTATTTACATTGCTAAAACTTCAATAACAACCAAATTATTAGGAAATATTATTTTTTTAAGAAGAACACAAACATTTCAGACAATGAAGAAACCTATAATATGAATTAGTGGTAAGTCTCAAGTGTCATTAAGTAGCTGTGATTACACAGCCAGCTCCATATGATGTAATATCATTCTAAAAGGGCAAGCTGTAGGCACTACTAGAGAAATATGGTAAAAACCCTCTGCAATAGCCTCCATAGGCAACAAATGACAGCATGTGTGTGCCTCCATCCCCACAGGAGGGAGTCTCTGATGAAACACATTCCTTTTCCCAGTTGCTTAAGGATAAAGTGGGTACTGGTACCTCCCGCAGTGGATTTTGTTGGTCCTCACCTATTCTCAGGACTGAATGTAGGCTGAGACGCTGTACCCTACCCGACATTTCAGATCTGCAGGTGGAAGAGAAATCTTGCTTCTCGCTAGAAATCACAAATTTATAGCCTTCCTCATCTTGCCCTGGGAGGATGCACCAGGTACACAGGGCTTGGATAGCAGCAGACTCTCCCTCTGTCTCTAGATTTCTGTCTGTGTTGAAACTTCCAATACACTAAGGACAACTGGTGCTACAGACTGTGCTCCACAGCACATCGACTTTTTCTGCATTGCCAGACAAATCATGAGTTTACAGACAAGAAATCTGGTTATACACAAACAAGCTATGTAAGACTTCCAAGCTTTATGGGTTAAAACAACAAGAAATCTGAGAATAATACAGAGTAATCAGTACAAAAAGCTTCTTCAACTGTTAACATCTGAAAGTTAATACAAAACCAACTGTATTTTCATCTGGCTAGTTGAGCCGTCTATATGAGCATTAGTTGTATTTTCCATGCCTATTCTACTTTATTTGGAAAATTAAATGAGTGAATGAGACTGTGAAACATTAATTTAAAACATTATTTCTTAAAACTTCTCAAAAATTCTAAAAAGGATGACAGTAAAAGTCTGTCAGCTCACAGTAACCTGTGAAGTTTTGTTCTTTTGAGCTTGCAGATGGGGGGAATATGCTACAAAGGCCTGGATGATGTTCTAATTTCATAAACAGTTAGGAAGACTAAATTATTCCTAAAATAAAATTAAAATTTAAAGCCTGTATAAAACGGTGTTAATTTGGGATTTTACAGAAGAAAGGTATATTAACTTGGTTTTCAGGACGAGGTAAAAGTGATCCTCTCTGTGACTACAGGAATTGATGCCTTAGCCACAAACAAGTTTGAGTTTTTTAATGCTCATAGAGTAGTCCATGTTTCATCAAAGCAAAATAAAACCAATAAAATATTCTCAATAAAACTGACCAGACAACAAAAAAAAGATAAAATAAATTAATATTTACTTGTGGTTTTTTTAAGTGTTACTCTTGATGATCTTGTTTTGCTGATAATTTTCTAAGGCAATATAGGGCTTAAGAATTAAAAAAATAACCAGCAACCTTTTTTTTTTTTTTACTGCTATTGTCTCCATTGTTTTCTTAAAAGGGAAGAAAAGTGGAGTTAAATACTGAAAGTTTCATTGAAAAACATTACTATGGATTCTTGGGAATTGTTGTGTTTCATCTTGACCAAAATATTTCCTAAGTGAAAAAAAAAGCCCATAATATGCTCAAGTCTCTAAATATCTCATTCACTGTACCATTACCAGCATTCAGTGAAGATAAGGGTTCATTTTTTGTGAGTTCTAGAAGATGAAAGATGACATATACAAGAAAAACATCACTTTATAAATCACTTTGAAATTTGAGTATGTTATATGCTCTTCTTCCCTCCAAAAAACATCTATAATATGTCCTGGTTTTCTAAATGATTCATTCCATGCTAGAGAAAAAGTAACCACTTCAGGGTTCTCCAGATATTTTGCTTCTAGAAACGTCAACAGACAATCAGGTAAGAACATCAGTTTAAAAACTACATAATTTGATACTGCATTGATTTTATTTCTGGTTCTAAATTCCATCTGCAATTAATTTTAAGAAATATCAAGAAAACTTGCGTTTTCTTGAGGACTTCTAGATTCCCGAATCAGCCTGTTCACTCTTTCTTCCACCTTGGACTGAAAATGTATTAGAGGCTGCCAGGTAGTTGATATTTTGAAAACTGACTTGTTCCTCAATTCTACAAAATATCTCAAATTACCCATTTGTCCCAAAGTGAAATATCCATGTTTTTAAAAGTGTAATATGTTGATTACGTTCCTGAAAAAAGTTACATTATTAACTCATGTATAAACAACCAGAAACAGTTCTATATTACATACTGATATATAAGTTTATACAATGTAAAAGCTATTTCATAGCAAAAGTCACAAAATAATGTCCTAAAGTAACAACGTTGAAATGTTGAATAATTAACAAGTAAAATTTCCAACACATAATCCCTTAGCTATCATACCTCAAGGATAGGGCTCCAGTTGAGAACTGATGAGCTCATGAATACCATTCCATTCCTTGAAACTGTTGCTGGAGAAGCATTATCAATATTGTGAGGTTCAAAGACTATTTTGCAATTTGGTGCCATCGGTATCCGATCTCCATTTGCGAGTGTCAGAGTTCTGTTATCGTCCAGGACAGAATTAAGGTTCTCAATCCAAATAGCATCAACTGGACCATCAAGAACTATCCAGACATGGTCACCTATAATTGAAAATAACATATAAAAAAGCTTATGCAAAAAATTCTGGTTTCTTTCAAGGACCATTTTCTTCTCTCTGCAAATTTTGAACTAATTCTGAATTCATGCACACCGCTAGAATCACAGCTTTTAATGCAATTACTATTTCCATCATTCAGTTTCAGTCAAGTACTTCATTTAGTCAGCTATTGATAGTAATTATCCATTGCTCACTATACAAATTGTCATCAGCGTAAGTCATCAGTCTGTAAGAGTCTAAAACAGTTTTAGGGATCTAGTCCTCATCATAATAAATTATGTTCATTTGAACTTACATAAAACAACATAAAGACGGTAGCTACTATAGATCTATTTAAAACCCCCATTTCCAAAGAGTATGTGTAAATGTAATGAGATTAAATGAAAGGAACAGTTGAAAAAAATCACACACATGCTCACTTTCCTAAGTAAAAGAGGTCCATTACAGGAAGATTCTTGTTGTTCATTCTCCTGCTTGTCAACTTGAGCCAGCTCCCTTGGAATTTTTTCCAGCTCTTTCCTTTTAGTAATAGAAATGTATCTTAAAACTTGCCTCTGTTTCCTAAGAGGTTCTGTGTCTGTCCTCACATGGATATGGAGCAACAGACCCTGGCTGGAAGGGGATCCCCCCTTGGCCTCTGGCTCCCTGTCCCTGAGGGAATGACCAGCCCTAGTGCATGTTGCCAGACGGGCCTTTAGTCAGAGATGGTCCCACCCACATCTGCCTTCAGAGTGAGTTCTTACAATCCAGGCCTTGGTGGTCTGGTGCCAAGAAGGTTCTGGATGGGAAATTTTCTCACCCCTGTGGCAAATGGCTTTATATTTAGAGGCTTTTCGTGAGCTACAGTGCATCGCAGGTGTGAAGTAGTCTGGAGTCACCTTCATCAAGAGACATTACAGAAATGTTACAAACAGTGAACCTGAGGAAGTCATGCGCGTGTGCAAATTTATATTTCATGTTGAGAGGTAAAACTGAAAAATCAACAGTTAGTGTTATGCTCCATTCTCAAGGGTGCTACATTTCCTGCTTTAAAACAAACTAACAAAATTAAATCCAGAAGTATTTTTTGTTTTAAAACTATCTGTATCCTTAAAGATTATTTGTATGAAAACTGACAGTGCAAACATTGGGATTTTCTTTTTTTTTTTCCCTTGTGATAAGGTCACATAGTAACATTCAGACAAAACAAGGAATCAGACAATAGAAGCATCAAACCATTAAGGCCTCTCCTTTAGTTAAAACAGCAGTCTACGAATATATGCCAGAAATATTTTAGGCAGAAATTGGTTGCCTAAACAGAATTATCTAGTGCTATTTGACATGGACTATGCTATGTGCAGGGCTAGCAGGTATGACACAAAGGAGCTTCACACCCTTCCAATACGGCAGCTGAAGGTCAGGTAGAAATCCTGACAGCACTGAAATTTTTTGTAGTATATCAGTGTTCGAGGAACTGACTCTTTTCTTCCACCTTTTTTTCCACACAAAGGTCTATTACTTGAAAGAGAGGGATCAGCAAATTCAGTGAAACTGTATTTGCTACACTACACAGTTAGAATATGAGGCATTTAGAACAGAGACTATACAACAGACAGAAGTTCTTGAAGCCATATTCCAATGCTTCCATGTAATTTCAAAAAATAAAAATAAAAAAAGCCCCTGCTAATGTGCTTTAGAGAAGCATCCTGCAGCTTGTTTTGTTTTAGAGGGAATTGTTTTTCATTATACCTTTCTTGGCTCTTAAAGTTTTTCTCCAGAGTGTCGAAAATATTCCATCTGTCCAATCATTCGTTGCCACATCGAGACGACCAAACATTTGTGAAGCAGTTATAGCTTTAGGATTCATTCTCATTTCACGATGTGGCTGTCCACAATCTATGAAGACAGTTCATCAGTTAGTTCTGGTATTTCTTTTCAACAGAGAACTTGGACAAAATCAAAATCATCACATCCAACTGCATGGTTTAATAGGCATTCACCGTTACAGGAAGCTGTGTATTTTACTTAAATCACTCGTAACATCAATATTAATTAATTGGAACCATCAATATTTAAAGTAGAATAAAGTTCTGAATTCACACTTCATAAATTCATCAGGAACAGATGAGCAGCAAGATGAAATTTATCCAAGGTTTAGTTCAGCATTTTGAAACCTTATCAAACAATAGAGCTTTAAAGGCCTTTGATTTGGATGCACTTTATTTAAACCAAATGACTAAGTACCGGACAGATGCTCCAAGTGATTGATCGTGGGGTTTTTTTTGTTTGCTTTCACTATTGTGCACCTGTATACATCTTGCAACGGGCGAAGGATACGATATGGGCATATCCCTGTGAAGTCTCTCAGGCAACTAAATTCTGTCTAGCTGTACCATAATTATATAACTTTTCTATTTACCTCATTAACAACAGCTTAAAAGCTCCTATACAAGATGTCTTTAGAAAATCAAGTATTGAAACTTAGTAAGAAGCCACTAATAAGACGTTGAAAGAAAGAGCTAAAAAAATGGCTTATCTTCAAATCTTAATGTTATGACCTGAGCTTTCTGGATGATGACTCAGATTCACCAATTCCCAGGCCAAGAATCAACACCAGGCATCCTAACACCACTTTTAGACAACAAGGAGTATTAATAACTAACAAAGGTGGGCCTTAATCGTTCACTTCCTGCTCACATCAACTAACAATAAAGGAAAAAATACTGGGAACGTGTCTAGGAGATGGGGCCTCTGAGGGAATTACTTCTCCCTCTCCTGGCTTCAGTTTTTTTGTCTTTTGCAGCCATAGTTCCAAATCCTACCTGCCCCGACACTCCCACCAGGGCACGGATGGGGCAGGGGGCTCAGGAAAGTGTTGAGTCACTTCCGTATCAACACGACAGGCACGCAGCAGGGGCTGTGGCCAGTTTCAGTCTGGAAAAGGCCCAGACTGTTTGAGACATCCATTTAGCAGTCCCTTACACTTGATTATAAATGGAGTTCACTAACATGTAAGATAGAAGCATGGCAAGTCTTGTAGTTTTACATTTCATGAGGTTATATGCCCGAAGATCAGGTAAAAAAACAGGATTGTGGTGGTTTTAGTAGCAGTTCATATCTCAGTGCTACAGAAATATAGGAAAATAATGTAACACAAATATGTGTTCCTCTTGCTTTTATTTTTTTCCTAAATGGAACAGTCATTTATGCTGCCATGCAGAGTTCAGTGTTAAGCACACTAAGGTACTGCATGCATGTAAGACTGGCTGAACCATTTTTTACAGAAAATATCAGTTTCTGAAAAACTGTATAAGCAGCCTACTGAAATGGGGTAACAAAAGCTTACCTCAAAAGAGATGTTTTTTCTCCCCCAGCTATGAGCTTTTAATTTAATAAGATCAAGCAGAAGTTCTTCCACTAATACTTTTGTTTAGAAATGTAGACTGGCTGCACACACTCCTCAAGTGTGCAGCCAGGACATAAAATGAACACTCTCAAAGACTTTGTCACCACCTAAACCATGAACTATCTCCTAGCAGCAACAAATTATAGAATTATTTAATTCTGCAGATAACAGTTGAATTGGGTTCAAAAATGACCAAAACACTTATGGTTACGGGAAAGTTTCAGCATTACCTCAGACAAACCTGGGAGATGCTTTAGTCACTTGTCCAAATAGTCTACCTAGACAGGACTCCTCTTTCTCAGTTTTTGTAGAATAAGAACTTCTGATAAAAGTATCATAATATGGAAGGTAGGTTATGTATTATATGACTTTGAACGTCAGGCACTTCTAAGCTTTTGAAAGATACTACCACAATAACGAGTATCACAACGCAAAATGATTCTTCCTGTAATATATTCTCATCATGAAGCCACTGAGGTTTTCTATGGCAAAAAACCCCATGGTCTCTATAGTACAACAGTTTAATGACACTTTGCAATATAAATACTCACACATACCTGTCATGGCTTTCATTAAAGTGTGGATGCAAACAGTTTTTCCTGCACCACTAGGTCCTAGTGTCATCAATCCATGCCTTACTCTCTGGATTTCAAAAAGTTGAATAACTTTCAGTTTCCAAGGAGGATGACAAACAAGTCCAGCTTCCTCCACCTATAGATAGTGACAGAAATCCAAATCTATTTTAGTGCACAAGATATTGTGATACTTTAAGGAGGAAAAAAAACATAAAAAATTGTCTTCAGCACAAGATTACACTATTTGCAAATGTTTTGTTTATATAAAAAACTGGAAACAGAAGGAATATTTGGTATTCAAACGTATTCAGAAAATCAAAGAAGATGAACCATTTTTTTTCATGTTATCTCTTCTTTGGGTTAAAAATCATTTTAAGGAAAAGCGAAGAATTTTAGAAACACTCTTGCTAGCAATGCCTTTCACAGCCACACATCAGAAACAGACTCTCAGAACAGTTGCCTTTTTATGATGATGACTTGTGTATCTAAATGCTTACAATAGCCATTTTTTTCTGTAAAAAATAATGGGCTTTTGTTAAAAAAGTTGACACATTATGTCTGGCTTCACGGATCACCAATAGTAGAGCTATGAAAACCATTTTATTAAGACCTCTTTTTAATTTATTAAAAAATGACACTTTGAAACATGAGATTCAAGTGTTTTATAGTTTCTTCTAATAAAAAGCTTAATTTGTTAGGAGCTTTTTAAGCTAATTGTATAAACTACAGAAAGTAAAACAGTTTAGTAACTGTTAGCTGATAATTCAATTCTTCCTTGTTAGGAAAGCCAAAAGCAGAACTCTTTACTTGAATCTAATCATATTAAATATAAATAAATGAAAAGTCATATATTCAAATTCTTCAGAAATGCACTTCTGGTTTTCTTTTTATTTTCCAGTTTTTATTTCCTTATTTAAATTGTAGATAGCTATCTGAAGAGTTATTGAAATTCAGGGGAAATATTTAATAGAGGTGCTAATTTTAGTGTAAATACTTCATTAGTCTTCTATATCCCACTGGTTCTTAAGCTGGCTGTGTTGAAATGTTCCAAAAGATTTAATGGGACATAAAAAAAAGGAAATGCCATTTTAGGTAAATCTTTTCTCAAGCTCATGTTCCAATTGTTATATTAAATCCTGGGTTACATAAGGCAAGCATATATACATGCATTTTTCAAGCTGGGCACCACAAATGACTCACAAGAATACCACAGGACACTGCAAGCCAACATTATGGAAAAAATTCACCTTCCTTTAAATAGTAAAATCTATTATTACCAGCTGGGTAGGTTCAACATCAATAATTTTCTTAGATGCCATGTTGTGATAGTTACACCACAGGAGAACAAGCTGAGAGGAACATTACCTGTTTGTCAATGGCAGCTTCCAGTTCAGGATAGTCTACTTTGTCAAGCTGGATATCTGGAAACAGATCTTCAATCAGACTCAGGAATAAGGGTTCATCTTCATCAATCTAGTGGAAATCGGGGAGGGGGAAACGAAACACAGTTTAAAACCTATTTTACTTATTCTAGCATCTTTAAATCAATCTCTAACTCTTGCAGAGTCAACTATTTGAAAACATAAGGAATCTTCTATAACGAAACTTCTATGGCAGCCCTCTAGGTTCTAAACAATAGCAGGACACAAGAATGAAATCATGTGATGCTTCCAATAATCCATATCCATATGTTGCTGGAAATAAGCCATTAACATACAGGCTGAATTTTTTAAGTAGACTTTAGTAATAACATTTCTACAAACAGTAAATTATTTGTCTAAGGTATAAAACAATGTAATCAAAGAGAAGAAGTATCATAACAATGGAAGAGATTTTCTTAGCTATTTAAGACAGATGAGATCATACTCATTACTATGAGTAACAATTATTTCAAAAGAGTGAGTAAATATGTCAGGGGTTCTAGAGAGGTTACTACATAGACTTTTTTCTATAGGTAGCACAGGAAATACATAAATAAATCTCTAAACAATTCAAGGTGCTGTGGTTTAACCCGGGTAAGCAGCCAAGCACCACACTGCCCCTTGCTCACTTCCTTTCCAGCCCCATACAAGGTACAATGAAGATTAACTCTGTTGCAGCCAAAACCAGTACCTAAGATCATCCAGAAAATGGAACGTTTCGAAGCTAGCTTCTCTGTAAAGCCTACATCCAATCTTCTAGTGATCAACTTAAGAGATCTAAACTGTATTTCCAAGAAGAAACACGTAGTTCCAAAGTGCAATTTAATTAATTTACCAGAACTTACTAGTTTAGACAGGTTCATGTCTCTCAGTACACGCATGACAATGGTAGATTCAGTGTCTGCAGGATTTGTTCTTTTTGCTGCTCGTAATGTACGTAGCACCGACAATATATTCCGCAAGCCAAAATCATAATGCACCTAGAAGATATGCAAAATTGAGGAAAGGTTTCCCTGAGTTAAGAGGGATGAAACAATTCTTATTTATCATTTAAGATACAGATTTGTACGAGAAGCCGTACATGGGACATAAATGCCTCCTAATATCCAAAAACTAGTCTTTCACTGTCTCACTATGGGCAACTTCAGTCTCCACCTCTGCTACGATCTACTAAACTGTAAGGTGTGACAGAAAAAAAAGAAATGTAATCACAAGTCTTTGAACCAAGATAAGGTTCCCAAGGACTATTAAGAAATAAACTAGCAGTATTATTTTGAATTCTGTGCGGACTTTGGAAACTGACTTTAGTTCAGAAACAAGCCCAGGCAGCACAAATCAAATGCCTTTCAATCCACTCTATAAGACCGATTAATACATAAGCCCTTTATTTGCCTCAGTCATCACCATTCATTAAAGTTAAACCTTGATATTAAGTAGTGCTCTGAATGACAGTCCCATTCTTGTATAGATAAGCCATGGCAGAAGTTAATTCTCCAGGGCAGCAGAGGGTTGCACTACTAAATTGCAAGTATCATTTAGCTTACTTAGTGAACGTGAACTTTGCCGTCTTCTTCACATAGATACTAATAATTTGTGACATCATATATAGTTTTTCCCTAAGATGATTTTTCCTCATATGAAAATAATCACCTGCTTTGACAGTTGTTCTTCACACAGCTTATACAGTGTAAAGAATTTCCTTGCCAATACAACATTATCAATGAAACCACAACTAGCCAACTTGACACGAATTATGATTTGACGATCAGGAACCATCATAGCCACTGAACGGAAGTTAATCTTTAAATTTTCAGGAAGTTCTTGCCGTCCAGCATATCCTGGATTCTAGAGAGAAGAACAGATTTTGAAGTCGACTGCCCCTTCCACAAAGAGAAGAATCAGCAAAGAAATGTGTAATTTACCTAGATAAAATTAGCTTTTGGGCTTTAAATCATATGTAAGAATGAGTTGCCATGCATATTACTAGCATATGTCTGCAGCATTTTAGCCTCTCTTATATCTGTGCGGTATGAAAAATGTTCAACCTAAACACTTCAAACCTGCATTTGTTTTATAGGTTCTGTTTTTACTGGCCCCTTCTAACCTGTATTTCTACGGCCATTTTTCTGTACTTGTAGGCAAAAGCATGTTTGGGCAATTAGAATGTAGCATGCAGAAATAATCTGACATTGAAATAAGAAATTGTATTTACAGTGCTGGTTGTAGTTGTAATTGCATGTGCTTGATGTCACTGAAACAAGACCCTGCAAACTGTTTTTTAGTAATGCTCAGTGTTCTCAAATGACATGAGTTCTAAGAGCTGAGTGACATAAGAGTCAGCACACACATTTAGCACATCAGGTTGGAAGTGATTATAGTACAATCATCGCTAGATATTAGCAACCCACTGAATACCTACCATAGTAAGAAATATGCCAAATTCTGAATTCATTTCCACGTTATCTCCATCCGTAAAAACAAAGCTTTTTTTACATTCCTTCTTACACGTCAACACAATTGCAATTTGTTGTGCAGCTACTGATAGTACTGGTAAATCAATACGATTGAATTCATCGAAGCAGCCCCAGGAGCCAGACTGAGCAAGTCCTTAAAAGAGAAAAGCAAATAAGCATCTGACCATTATGATGGCAAGCCTTTTTTTGGTGCAATTCATAGGCCAAAAATCAAGTTAATCTACCTCAAAAAAAAAAGTTTATTTTTGAGGGTTAGGAAATGGAGAAGGACAAGAGTTTAATTCTTGTTCAAGCAACAATTCACAAAGTTCCAACAGTTCTCAAGTTTGTCTAGGACACTACATCCTTCGATTTCTGCTCCTTCTCCTAAGTATCTTAAAAGGTTTTTCTGTTCCTCCCTACTCCCCTAAAAAATTCCTGAAATAAGTCTATGAAAATATGATGGGTTGTCTATTGCACAGATTTAAATTAATAAAGTTGCTTTCACCTGGAAAGAAGTTAGGGGTCAGTCTGTACCAGAACTGGATTCTTCCTCAAGTATTTTGGTGGGGAAAAAAAACACATAAAGTGATCAACATAGTCACTTGCAACAATACAAGTGTCAAATACCTCCATTTAATCTTTAATTTAACATCAGCCATAACTGTCAGGTACTAATTTCAGGTGCCTAAAAAGAAATAATGTCATCTTCATCTAACTCCAGTCAGTTGTGCCAATTGTTTGTTACATGTATAGCGCTATTCACACACTTCCTTCAACTGATAAGAACTGTGACATTTGAAGGAGACATGATACTGATATAAGAATCCAACATATTCCATCAGTTTGGCAATACATTTTACATTTTTTTCTTTTTGTACTGGCAGTCCCCTTTGATTATTTTAAGTGGGGTTTTATATCCTTTCATAAACTGTCTTATGTTATCAGACATTTCTATTTCTTGAAGACAATGATGCAAATGCATATTACATTCATAAGAGTAATTGCTTGTATTTATTAAAAGGCTGAAAAAACTGCCTGCTGATTATTTGTTGACCTTGTTTTATAAAGTCCATAGAATCCTATAATCATGGAATATCCTGAGTAGTAAAGGACTCATGAGGATCAATAAATCCTGACTCCACACCGTGCTACCTAAAAGTTAAACCAAATCTCTGAGAATGTTGTCCAGATACTACTTGAACACCGACAGGCTTAGAACCCTGACTACTTCCTTGGGAAGCTTGTTTCAGTGCTTGACCATGTTCTCAGTGAAGAATTTTTTTCCTAATATCCAATCTGATCTTCACCTAATGCAGCTTTAAGACATTCCGTCACTTCCTATCACCAGAAACCAGAGAAAAACAATCAGGACCTTGTAGAGAGCAGCGAGGTCACCCCTCAGTTTCCTAGTTTCCTTTTTTCTAAGCTGAACAAACCTAGTACACTCAACTGTTCCTCATTAGTCATGCCTTGTAGTTCTTTCACCATCTTTGTTGTTCCTCTTTGCACCCATTCTAATATTTTTATATGATTCTTACATTGTTGACTCCAGAACCACACAGTACTTTAGATGAGGTCACTCCAATGCTGAGAGTAGTGGGACAATCAGTTCTTTTGGCTGGTTAGTTATACTGTGCTTAATGCACCCCAGGACACAGCTGATTGTTTTGGCCAACATCTTACCTTTGGTCCACATCTTACCTTTGAAGATCCTCCCAAGTCCTCGGAAGTCCATCTGGTCTGAACAGTTGAAGACCACTACATATTTTCCAAGGCACCGTCCCATGTCTTTGATGGTTTCAGTTTTTCCAGTTCCTGCAGGTCCTACAGGTGCTCCACCCATGTTCATGCCTAAAGCTTGAGCCAAAGTGATGTAACATCTAAAAGGCAAGAGGCTGCCGTCACATACTGGGCTGCAGCACACAATTTTCTGTATAGTGATGGAGGAACTTACTCAAGAGTGTTACATGAGGAAGGTCTGATTTAAGGAGACAAGGAAACTGCTGAAATGACACACCTCTAATGAAAATTTAAATCAGTAGGAAGGAAAACCTTTTATTCAGTGTCTGATGCAGGCAATATTAAGGTTCATCTCCATACATAGAGTGGAGGAACAGCTAATAATCAGTAATCAACAACCTGAAAGATCACAATAAGGGTAGAAAGCAGATACAGAGATGCTGCTTAATCTAGTTCCTGAATTACTTTAACTGAAGGAGCTCTGAACTATACTATACCGTGGAGTGTAATAAAAGACAGCTCACATTTCCTTTCCTCACTTACCTTTAAAATGTGATCATACAGCACATCCCATTTTCATAAATGAAACTTCTATGTGTGATGCAGTAAAAACACCAACTAACAATTATATCTAAAGAGAAGCTCTAGAATTTGCTGTATAGAATAATTAAAGAAAAAAAAAAAGCTATCTAGTGCCCTTATTTTGCTAATGATGGCTCACTATTGTAAGGCACAGAAAAAAATATTCATGTATTCTGTGTAAAATTATTGACTTTGACACGACTGTGAAGGATAACCTCTGTAGACACCCATTTGAATCCAATAGGAATGACTAAATTGCTCTTGTAAAACCATAGGTTTGGCATCAAAGAATAAAGTAATAAAATCAGTCTTTTTCACCTGTCTGTAAGAGGAGTTATGACAAGCCTGTCAGTACAGCCCAAGAACTCATTCTGGTATGTGAAACCCACATCAGTGATCTTAATCATCATTTTATCAGAGTCTTCATTAAAATAAAATCTACATTGCTTCAGCCACTCAAAGTCTGTAGGGCTCTTGATACGCATGCAGCACTAAAAAGAGGAGGGAAAAAAGCTGTAGTATTCATGGTTAACATTTACTTTTGAATTTATATTACCTCATAAGTAGTACTGCAAAGGCAGCACTGTCACTGAAAGGCATAAAGAACTGCTAGTAACAACAAGAATAGTGGAGACTCTATCTTGATTTTTACCACAAAAAATGTTAATGTGTTATGCTGTCCCTGAAACTGACACTAAGGCACAGGAACTTCAGGCCTCAGATGAGTGTTTTAAAATTCTGAATACAAATGAACAGTCCATAAGCCCCAAGCAAAAGTCATTACATTAGGCTAATATTAAAAATGCCATTTCTTGTACTCATCTCTACCCTTTTATTTTCACATGCTTCAGTAGGAAGCACATAGTGTGATATCTGATTCTTTAAAAAGTCACAAGAATCATACAAAAACACATGCACATTGGTAAAAAGGTATTTCAAGACAGTGTCAAATACTAGTCAAGAAATTCAAAAATATGTCCCACGGGTTGTATTTAAAAATTATACTTTATATAAGGCGATTGTAACTAGAAGCAGCTAGTTCTGCAACGAAAACACAGATGCCTGCCTATCAGCAGTAATTCTTTCCTCAGACAGTTTAATTTCAGAGTCAGGTCCAGAGCTTCGTATACATAAAAGGGAATGCTAGTTTTTCAGTTTGATTGTTTAAGCAGTAAATGCTTCCATGTTCCTAATTTTAGTATCATATGGCAGCATGAGACAGTGTGAAGTGAATAAACATATCTCTAAGTAATAATTACATTTAGTGTTACGGTGGTGTAGGGCTGTGGGTTGGACGTGTGATTTTAAGGTCCTTTCCAACCTAGGTGTTTCTATGTACGCTATTGAAACTAGAATAGAGAGCACAGCAGCTTCAATGAGCTTCAAGCTTTTTCCTGTACTATAACTCTACATACTTTCTCTTTACTCCTCAAAACTAACAATGTAGACAAGAAAAGGACAATTACTTGTAGCACAACATATGGCGAAAAAGCAGCTCCTAACTGGTCGTGAGACAGTGGCATCTAACTGAAGTTGGCCAACACAAAGCATTATAATATTGTGCTACAGCTGCTGGAGGGGGGGGGAAAGACAAAAAAACAAACAAAGGTAACAAATCACTTAGTTATTTAAAGTGAAATTAAGACATGAACTGAAGCAATGTCAGCATTTTTTCTAATACTCTATGACACATAATCAGTCCTGAAATTAAACGTTTAGCATAAGAGGCCGGAGATCATAGGTATAGAAACATCTTCTTTTTGTCCTTTCATGTTGTTTTGCATGGAAAGCACCTCATAATTCATTGTAAAGTTTTTGATACTTACCAGACCATCAAAAATGTCCCTCTGATGCATGTGAATAGTGATTAACGTTTCATATTTAACTCGCTCAACTGGGCTGAGGTCTTTTGTTGTCATATTTATCAGCATGTTTAGAAGATCCAGGAAAAACTGGTTCGTCTTTCGCATAATTTTTTTATCATATCTGGCATTAGTCAAAGCTTCTTCTGAGTCTCTTGTCCAAATCATTTGGATCCCCAACAATCCAACCTTAGGAAACATAAAAGTATATGCTTCATAATCTTTTCTCTTTCACCTAAAATGTACATTCACAGACACAGATAAACTGAAGAAATGGCTCTGCAGTTATTTGTAGAAAATGATTTTTTCATACATCCATACAGGGGTCATTAATCCTATGCTTCTGTTTTATGTGTCCCAACTCATTTCATAAGCACATGGTTAAAGCCACAGTTCAGTCTTATAGATCCTGCCTAGAGTGCACTGGTGATAGAACTGTTCACTGTAATATAGAGCAGATATATAAATACTGTATATCATTAATAGTATTTCATATACATAATTAATAACTAATCAGTGAATAATTACAGAATGTAAAGAATGGAAAGAAATAGTGTTAACTCTGTTGCATTAATTTATTGCATTTGGCATTATTTTTGTAATAGAGCTCCAGGGTAAGTTTTCTTCTTTTGGTTTCAGATATGTAAAGCGTAACTTAAAAGACTGAGGTGATTAAGATAAATTTAAATATCAGTTTTGCATTTATAACACTGGTTCTAAATTTGATTGCAAAGACAAGACAAAAAAAATTCAATGTGCTACTTATCTGTGAACTGTTCTGCATTGATTTAATGATGATATTACCTGGGCTGGGTAAGTAGAAAAAAATTCGGTCAGCTGGAAATTAGTTTCCTGGATGTGTGCAGCTGCCTGGCGAATAATATGATGCACTGACAGCTGGGATTCCTTCAGCAGAGCGTTGAGCCAAACTTCCACATTACCTTCAGCCATTATAGGTCTAGTCAGCTCTACTGTCTCACCCTCTCGTGAACAAATCGACAGTATACGATCATATATCTAATAAAACCAAAGCAAGATCATTTTGTGTTTGTAGATTTATTCTTATCTTTATCCCAACTGTCTGATTCTTATGCCATCACTCCGCTAAACTCACTTACGTGACTAATAAATTACATCAACCTGGTAAGTGAAATGCAAAAACAATTAAATCATTACTTTTTGGTGTGCAGAAAGGCTTTAAAAAACCCATTGTCATCCAAACAAGAAGACAAACCTCCACACACTGACAATTTTTGAATTTCATTAAGTTTCATGACATCATCCATTAAGTTTCAATGACATCATCCACTTTCCAGTCATATTAGAAAAAAACCTTTTCCATTACTGGTTGGTTAATACCCTAACAAAATTTACAGTTTTATAATCACAAATAATGGAAACACAAAAGTTAAGGAATATAGTAAATCAAATAAATTTCAAACACATGGGGAGGTAGTGAATTTTTAAAAAAAAAAAAGTATACATACACATATCAAGGATAACTCAGGAAGAAGAGAGGGTCTAGATGCACGTTTTTACAAACAAAAAAAAAGAATGAAAAAATATAAATATAGGCAATCTAAAGACACAAATGTGCTCATAAAGAATCAGAAGCTTATCTGAGAGGACGCTAGTCTATATTAAGCCACAGAAGATACTTCAGTACCTTGGTGGGTTTTTTCTGAAGCCCAAGTATTAGTGCAAATTTTTGTTTGTTTTGATGTTCTATATAAAGCTTTCCTACTAACTGAGGATACAAAACTAAGTCTTAAATGAAGAAAGACTATGCAGAATCAATTAGCTGATGAGCTTGGTAAAAGAGATGAATGCTTTACGCACCCAGGTAATTTCTTATTTAAAAAGCAACACACATTTTTAATTCAAAAGAACATAATGTTGAGGTGTGGGCAGTACATACCCTTTCATGGAACCTGACAGTTTTAATGTTGTCAAAGACATTCAGCAGATGTGCCTGTATATTGTGAGAGTCCGATGCCTGGCCAAGAATTTCTAAGAGAGCAGGATCTGACACAAAGAAGAATCGTGGAAATCGGAGGCGCTTTTTCTCCAGGTACCTGTATTTTAAAAAAAAATTGTGGAGGGCAAGGGGGCAAATGGTAAGTGATTTAGGTTAATTTATGCATCCTTTCCTCTTTAAAAGGTGGCATTTCTCACAAAGTGTCATTGCCATTTTTAACAGTGGCAATGACAATAATTTTTTATTCATCATACCTTCATGTTAAGCACCTGCTTTAAAGCTACTCTTTCAGCACTGGAAATCATTTCAGGGGAAGCTTTTATTATTTGCTGTAATGTAAGCACCAGCAAAAAAATACTAAGCCAAAATAAAATGCTTTTACATTTGCTGTTACTTATTACATTTAGGACTCTCATGCGGAATTTCTCCCAGGTTTGTGAAGGCTCTGAACAGGACATACAGATCTAGATGGCCTTCTGCATCAAAACTGGGCTGAAACAAGCTTTGGTTTCAACAGAGACATACAGTGGGTGACAGCTGAGTCACAAATCAAATACTTATCAGTGAGCTGCTAGCAATTTCTCTGGAGGTACTTGTTACAGTTCAACTGAATTCACAGTAGAGGAAGAATACGGTCTTTGCAAAGTCTGTGGGACAGTACTCAAGCAATTGATACCCAATTCACAACCATCTGCCCAAAACTGTGGTCTTGTAGAAATCTTACCCTGTGAGTGATTTCTGACAGATTTCCAGCTGTTCTAGTAAGTGAGGTAGTAACTGTCCCAAGATTTCATCTCCAATGCAGCACTGAACAACATTAGGTGTTTCATGAGCTCGAGTCATAATCCTCACCCAGGATTTATCAATGTTAGAGAAACGTTTTGCTTCCTGTTGAAACACAGCAATGAATGTGAAAATGAAAAGATGGAGGCAGGAAGAGAGAAGAGGGAAGAGGCATCTGCTTGAAGAATTGGCACCAAACAATCTCACTAGTAGTCCCATATACAACTTCTAAAGATTTTTCAGAGTAACACAGATCTTTCTGCTTACACAACACAGCTTACATAATACTTGACTGTCAAGTCAGCTATCTACTTCCTCTTTCAGTCATTCATAGAAGAAAAGACAGAAAAATAATTTTACTTAAACTGCATACTTAAAATTGGATATTTTTTTCCCAAAAACTAAAGTTAAATTTTAAGTTGAAAAGCTGTGTAGGAAAGTTTAAGATAAGGATTTCTAGGCACTTCTAGGCTAGTGGTAGGTACTAGTAAGCTAAACTAACTAGGCAAGCTACTATTAGACACAACACAAACACTAGTTAACAATTTTACAATCTAGAAAAATATCAACTAGATCACACAATTTTATTAGTCTTTCTAACGCAATGCTTCTGTTGGCATTTTTTACCTAATTTCTTAGCAAGACCAGTTTTGTTAGGTATCAAAATAATAAAGTTTAGGTTACTGCATCAATTATGACAACATAGTTAAGTTTTAGGAATGAAATTTAGAAAACAAAACTGAAAAAAGGCATGTCTGAACACCTTTGGAAGCTGCTTTGCTATGTCACCACCAACAAAAACAGCTTCCAAATAAATCCACAAGTTCTGCACGGTCATCCAGTTCTCAATGATATCTGCTGTGTTGGAAAGATGGTGCACCCATTTCTGAATCTGTGTCTTGAAGGGAGTGTTGTATCTAAAATAAAAAGACATTTGCTTTATTTCAAGAAGGAAACAATTTGAACACCATCACATTGCTCATAAGGATGAAGAATAATTTTGCTGCATTTATCTTTGGCAAGTATGAAAGTATGAAAATCTATACTTAATTCAGCTAGTTAGCAACTATAAAACAAATCAGCTCCAATTTTCTGTTTGTACATATGGTGCATAGCACTGATCTGATCCTACAGAAGCCAAAAAGAAGCAAAATTTCAATTTCACTCTAAGGTAAAGTGGCTTCAGAAAGGGACTACACAATATCTTGAAAGCTGCAAGACTCCCAGAGGTCCTTATCAACTGAACACTTGCTTTTGAACATCTGCCTGACGATCTAGTTTTGTGCTCCTTATTTTATCCGCAGGTTTTTGCATGTGAAACCAGGAAAACTGAAGCTTGTTTTAACTGAAATTTTCAGCTCATTTGGTATGAGACAAGAACCTATCACAGGGGAGAGAGCAGCAGTGCCTGTAAAGCCCAGAATCAGGCAGTGTTGCCCTTTATGTCCATCACCATGATCTTGCATCAGCGAAAACTGTCCAGTTGTTTCATCAGGAAGTCTGAACTGCATACATACTCTTTCAGAAGAACTTATTTGAGGAATATAGAGAGTAAGAACAAGCCCATGAACAGTTCAAGGACACAAGCTCTTAGCTTTTATCTAGAAGTTTATTTTATAGAATGACAGAATGGCCTAGGCTGGAAGGGACTTTAGAGATCATTTAATCCAGCCTCCCTGTCATGGGCAGGGACGCCTCTCAACTAGATCAGGCAACACATGGGCATCAAATCCGTGACCTTGGTGTTATCAGCACCACGCTCTAACCAACTGAGCTAACCGGCCCCCCTATTTAACTCTTCCATTGCGAAAGATAGATTTGTTCAATAAGCTAAAGCCTCTTGCTGATATTTTCATCTTCATCCCCCTGTTTTTCCTGTTACCTGTTATTCATGAGAGAGCCAAGAATCATCAAGCTGTCCTCCATGGTAGCAATTATTTCTGATGTGCTGTCACCTCTTAAGAGAAGTTCCCCACGGGCTTTAAAGTTTGCAAAGACAAATGTTTTGTTGTCCCATTCAGCTATCACTTGCTTTAACTTCTGCTCGATGTCTCTCTCCTTCACAGCACTTATGCAGATTTCCTTTTAAATAAGTAGCATGTCAAAATAAGCTATGAATGGTTCAAGTCTCCAGTATGCAAGTCTAACTCATATTTCCTTTAACTGCAGTAAGACTGATGAGCAACTGTTTATCACATGGAAAGGTGTACAGACATACAAACACCATAGCTAATAATTTGTAAACATCATGATATGGCCGGCTTTGGGGGAAATAAAAGAATAACACAGTGATTACTTTTCCATATACTTTTCATTACTTTTTACATGTTGCAAAACAAGGTACCCTCACAAAGTAGCTACTGGGCCATGTTTCATGATTTAAAAGAGACATTGACACCACAACATATTGATGTCACTATTTTACACAGAAAGCTGAATAATCCAGTTCTCTGTTCTTTCTTTAAAAATATTCTGTGTTCCTTCTTACTACCACTACTCCTACGCCATTCAAGCAAATGGTTTTGTTCCATGCATCCATTTCTCTTCCTTCACAATACCTCTATTTCCTCTTTATATCTTAATAGCGGCGCCTCCATTATATTCCTTAGTCTGAACATTTCACTTTCCACGTCAAAGCTGTGTTCGGTGAGATCCATAATTCGCTTCCAATGTCGAGGCATCATTGCTTTATTTGACATACTCTCAAGCAATGGACAACATTCACTGAAGTCCTCAATGGTCATCTTTAGGTCAAAAAAGGCCTGCCATTCCTTTACACCACGAGGAAGCTTACGGCACCTACACAGAAATAACGCAAGATTTTTCAACCAGTTTCAAATATTCTTTCTGTTATTCATTAAACCACAGTATACACTTTTAACAGCAGAAAATATACCTTCCAAATTTGGGCTTTCATGAATAATACTACTACAACAAGCAAGTGGAATTTTCTTTTTTGAACACAATGATTAGCAATTTTAACATATATTCCAATCTCATAAAAGTTAACCAAGAGGATCACTCTAAACTGGCTCCTTTATTTTATTAAGTTCACAATGGATATATTTTTCAATTAAAATCCACATTTTTCATGTTTCAATGCACAATACATGCCCAGATTTTATTAATGGTGTTAACCAGTTTTATTTAAGAAATAACAAAAGCATTTTAGGCACATTTACGACAGCAGCAGTACATCTCACCTGTTCTGAAGCTCGAGAAGTTCACTGTTAATTTTTCCAATGTCTAATTCTGACCAAAGAATATCATAGTAGCCACCGACTGTGTCAATGACAATGTTATATAAATTATAGAGTTTTTGTAACAGGTTCAATTGTTTCTTTATTTCAAGCAGCTGAGGATACCGAGTAACAGGCAAACCAAAAAGATCTTCCCCATCAGTATATGCAATATATTTCCGAAAGAGATTATCAAATCGATTCTACAAAAGAAAAAGATTAAATTAAATAAAAAATATAGAAATAAAAATATACAATTATTCAAGACCTAGCATTATGCCTAGAGTTTTATGCCTAGAGCTTCATTACTGATTAAAATCTATTAAATAGTAGAAAGATACACAGGAGATACGACTTAGACTGTCAACAGGTTTTTTAACCATTTTCATGAGAAAAGTAACTTTCAGTTATCTTGGAGCCATATCTTTAGACAAGGAGGCCATTTACTCCATGTGACACAGTGACAGAACAATAAATGCTACGCTTGCACTTGTAAGAGCTAGCTAATGATGTGCATAGCAAAGGTGGATGCAGCAAATTCTACCTCTCCAAGTATGCTGTGCAATTCTGTTCTGAAGAGTTGAAGTAAGAATTACAACTGTTTAAGCAGCAAAGAAAACCAAAATTTAACTGTCAAATGCAATATAACTGAGGGAGCGTAATAGAAAGCCAAATGAATAGCAATATGTGAGAAGAAAAACCATTAGAACTCTTCATTACAGGAAGAGAAATGGTACAAAGAGAGAGGAAAAATAGTTTAAATTGAAACCTTTAATATCATTTTTTTTAAAAAAAAAAGCAGGGGGAAGAGAGAGAAAAAAAGATTGGATAAAATTGTAATCATGGGGAAAAGACACAATAATGAACACAAGAACAGTCTATAGACAAGTACATGAAAGTTGAAATTGGGCTTTCATCAGGATACTTGAATCTAGTAATTATTACTCATTCAGCTTTTCTCTTGGCTCTGAAAAGTCTAATTTTAACCAGCATTCCTTGCAAATGCATAGAAAAAACCACCAACTTAGCTTTCATTAAGTTAAAACAAACTTTGCCAATTCAGTAACTCTGTGTATCAATGAAAATTAGTTCAACTGCTCTGATTAATTTTCAAGCCTTTGGGTGTTAGTTTACTTGCAATAAGTATCAAGCAATGGCTCAGAATTAACAGTACCTGAAACATAGTAAGTCTGTCATTGGCTTCCTGAGGGTCTAAGCCAACCACCATTGGCCCGTTCTAAGAAAAATAAAAAATAATAATAGTGAATTTAGAGAGTGAAAATAGTCACAACACATTTCTAATCAGCATTTCCTAAATCCTAAACTCAAATGTGTTTGCAGCTTCAAGATTCCATCCCTACAACTGAACCAAGAGACCACAGTTACTACTAGAACAAGGACTTTATTCTTTTCTTAAACACAAAAAAAAGAGGCTATTAATTATCTTTTTAATGCATAATTTTTCGTAACAGTGTAAAAGCTAAGCAATGGTAGCTCCTTTTTCAAGTAAAAATCAGCACTACATAGAAGATGATACAAGACTGGTATGGCTCAACTAATTTACATTCTATTGAGAAAATATAAGAGGTTAAGTCATTTCTGCTTATATCTAACATCAGAAGATGCTTCTTACATTCTAACATAATTTTTCATTAATCACAATCTTCACATTTGCTTATACTAACTAGATGTTTATCACAAACCCTAAATGTCTCAAGTCTTAATCTTTAATAGCTGATTAGCAGCATTACGTACCTCAAAAAATAACCAGAGCCTGCCCTGCACTGAAATTCAAAACCGCACTAACAAGAATAAACATATTCTTCCAACAGTAGAGGCACATCCTGTTAATCAGTCAACTCCACATTTTTTAACACGTTCCCACTGCTTCTTAAAAACTCCTCTAATACAACGCACCACAAACACTTGCCTGATCATAATCTGTATAGAACTGTGCACAATCTTCACTAAATGTCCTCACAGCGCTAATAAGCTCTTCTCTGAAGTTTGGCTGCAAAGCAATAAGCTCATTCTGCACTTCGTTTGCACGGTCCAGCAGTTTTTCCCAAGCGTAGTGCAAAGTGTCCACTTTCTCTGTCTCTTCCTTGGCCACAAGTAGATTGTATCTGTTCAACATTGCGTAGGACTCCTGTCAGAAGGGTGGATCAAGATACACAAAACCATAACTGAAGTTAATTCTACACATATATGTATGCTAACACTTCAAATTATTAAGAAGAGAGGATGATTTGTAAGAAAAAGAAAATGTGTTCTTTTTGCATAGCAAAAAGCACATTCTGGCAAACAAATATTAAGCTGGAAGAAACATGAAAATGAAAAGCAGATAGTACTCCTTAACTCCCTACCTTTAACGTAACATTCTGCTTTCTGATGGATTATTTGCCCTAGTGCAATCTGCCTCTTTAGAAAACTATTTCCAGTTAAAATACTCCTTAAGTCTACAGGTTTTAGTTTCATTTTAATGAAAAAAAAATGCTGATTCATGTCTTCAGTTGTCTGCTATGAACCACGCTGAACATTACGGGAGTTGAACCATGAGCAAGCATCTAAGCAGAGGCCTTCAAGTAAGCAAATCAAACTTATATTTCACAAAGACCTTTAAGCCCTACTTCAAGTTTTCAAAAAAAGACCAAAACTAGAAAAACATCAGAAGTTATGACAACTGATATGTTGCAACTATTGCAAATGTTTTGAGTATTCATCACTCAGAACGAGGAAACCACTTCAAAAATCTTTGTTTTCTCAAAACACCGATCTCCACTTGTATCAGCAATGTAAAAACACTCCACATACTGAAACCCTAAGTCAAGTTTCAAGGAAACACAATTGAAATTCACTTACTGCAAATTAGGATAAGGTATGGTAGCAATGAATCCTGCGATAGAACAGTGTGATGTGAAAATTTTTGTATAAAGAGGAATTATTTCCTCTTTCTAGTTTGATCAAATTGCAGAGACATTGCAAAGATGGAAACATAAATGAGTCTGACCCCATCATTTCACAGCAAGTTCCAGCTGCAGATACACTTTACTTTTTACCATAAACTACTTCTTTTATTTTTGCTCCTTCACACATCTAGGGAAACCCTCAGGGCTTCTAAGACTGAGGGGTACAGTTCTTCTTTGCTGTATTCTGCAAAATACGGAAGGGCTCCATGCTTACTTTCATTATTAGCACATACAAGTACATACTGCACACTATAATTTACCTCAGCTCAGAGAAAACAGACT
This sequence comes from Apaloderma vittatum, assembly GCF_000703405.1. NCBI lineage: Eukaryota > Metazoa > Chordata > Aves > Trogoniformes > Trogonidae > Apaloderma > Apaloderma vittatum. Next base: position 116,730 of record NW_009727839.1, read on the forward strand.
CAGAAAACACAGTTACAAATCATTTGTCTAATAGCAAACACAGGTTTCACACATCCAAAGCAGAATATTAGAGTAACCAATATTTTTTAGATACAAAATCTTTGTTAAGTCACTTTACTTTAAAACAATAAGGACACAGCCCTGGACAAACAGGAATCATGAACATTTCTTAGCAAAAAAATAAAAATACACCTTCATAAGACGTCTAGTCTACAGTTCATTTTGCCAAATTATGGTATTATTAAATCCATACTCTGGTCAGGATTGCAGAGAAACAGTTGCTACCTGCTGTTAATTTGTAGGTTAGTAAAAAAAAAAAAATAATTAAAAAAAAAGAGTAAAATCAACACTTTTCATACACAGACTTGTACAAAGTACCAAAAGCTTTCTTGCATTAAATATCTGTATTCTCACCTTCCTCTTAGTGAAATCACTCAATTTCTGCACTTCTCACTAAACCATCTCCCACCTCAGCAGGTTTTCACATACATCCAAATGAGAGTTCCATGCAGAAAAGGTCTACAAGAACATAGCAGTTCTACCACACAACATTTAACATATATTAAATCATACCTTTTTGAAGCAAACTGTTAAGCTTTAACTTAGAAAATAATTGCTTTGTTGAAACAGTACCCATACATGCAGCATGACTGTTAACTACCTCGATGGGCCCAACTTGAGAGTCTATGGAGATCTGTAGTTCTCTGATGTCTTTTAAAGCTGACATGACTACTCTTATATCATCCAGATCTTTGATACAGCGATTTAGCTTCTTGCCAGTTTCCTCTATAAAAGTGAAAATTGCTTCCATCTCTGTTCGGTACTTCTTATTACAACAACACCCCAGCAAAGTCATCCAGGCTTTTGTTTCCACTCTCAGCGCTACCTTCAGATCAGCTAAAAACAATGAACAATTAATAGATATTTAGATATTATTTCAGTAATACATTATTTCAACCCTGCTACCTATTCATTCCCTGTGTAGTTTTCACTTATGGGTCTTTTATTTTATTTTATTTTTTTTACAGTATCTCTTCCCATGCTTAGATCTCACACCTGAAGGTATTTTCCATTCATTAAATATCAGAATTATCTCACTTTCATTGAGTTTCGATAGCCAGATTGTCTCTCTAGTTCTGTGCCTTAAAATAGACTAAGACATTTAGTTGACACTACTAATGAATAAAACATTCTGCTTCCTCAGATTCAACATCCACTGCAAAATCAGTTGCACGCATTTTTTTACACTCCATCGCAGTTCCCAACTCCCTTTCTTTTCCATTGGTGTAACATGCTTAAGCAACATGCAGTTATGTGATGTTGAACCTGAGCTGCAAAAAAAGTAAAGATTTGAAGCCTGGCTTTCACGGCCAAAAGAAAGGAGAATCAGCCACCACATTCACGTTGTCTTTAACTAGCTGTGTTAAATAGAAAGCTTTTCAGCTGTCACATTATATGTGGCCAGGCAAGGAAAAAGGCAACATAAATATATCATCTTACTCCCATAAAATGTGTACAGAAGGGGGTCAGTGGCACGATAAGCAAACATCACAGTATCCGCTCCATAAGTGAGCAGAACTATCCAAGTCAGGGAATAAACTCCAGCTGAGCTTCAAAGGTAGCCTTGTGTTAGTGTTTAGATTGCAGACAAAACAGCAATCATCCATTCTCTCTCTTTCTCCTTTCCATCTTTAATCGAGTTTACTCATCTAAAACTAAGCATAATCTCTCCTTCCTACAGGAGTCAGAAAGAATATTGCTCTAGAGGGAAGTGGAAAGCTGAACTCTACCAGTGTACAGTGCAATAGCTCCCACGCAGATGTATTCAGGCTCAGAATTTATTTTCAGCTCCAAGTCTTGGAAATGCAGAATTTCAGATTCAAATTCAGAAAGTAATGGGTTTCCCATCATTAATTTATCAACGGTTTCCTCCTTGTCCCTCTGCCATATATGGTGATAACAACTAAAATGCTCCAGAGCTGTAAGAACTTCCTGAAACACATGAGGAGTTCAAGGAAAGATTCTCAGCATTATATGTACAGCATACATGTAATTTCTTATCTGCTCATTAAACTACATTAAGAACTCCATAGTGGAGCAGGCTGCATCACCTCAGTAAACAGAAGACTGCTGGTAAATTTATCTTAAAGTAAGTTTCATTAGCAATCACAAGCCTTGCCAGGAAATGTATGCTAATTGCATTCAGTTTGTCAAATTGGCTACTGTATTTTCCAATGAAATGATTCTTCAGACTATAAAATCCTAGGAATCAGTGAGAAGTAAAATACTTCTTTGAGACTAAGATATAGTGCACTTGTACTTCCATACCACTTACTGGACTAGCAACTGAAACCTGAGCTCTAGGGCCCAGAGCAACAAGAACTGCAGTAACTCAATTCACTCTTGAACAATGAAATTGTGAGTCTTTTTATTTATATGTATGATGTTGATGACAACATTAAATTCTACACTCAATTCACATATCTTTGATTTGAATATCTTTTAAGGAGTGTGCAATTTTTATTTTTCTGACTCTTCGAGACAAATGTCAGATCAAGTTAAATCATCATCACTTCAGCTAATTAAACAAGTAAATGAGAGGTGACTGCTACAAGAGAGAATTCACATCATGACTTATGATAAACATAGTGCTTGTACACATTTAAACCTCCTTGAATGTAAAAGTATCCAATTACAAAATATTGAGTATCAACACACTAAGATAACTAACCACCATTATCAACTGCATCTTAGTCTTCAGCACAAGTGTGTATGTCGTTCTGCTAGTTATGCTTTAGTATCACTTAACTTACAAGGTTTTGAGTCAAAAATTTCCACCTGGCAAGGCTCCTTTGGCAAGGTTGGACTGGCCCCAGGAGAAACTGATGCAGAGATCCCCAAAGAAATACCAGTTCAATACCAATAATTTACTAGAGAGTGCATAGAATATGAAAAAGGCAAAGAAATGCGTATTCCTTAACCAGTCTCCCAACCTTCATTAGCAGATCCTGTGCAGCATTTTAAGAATGCCAAGCTGACAGGCAGTTTTCTTCCAAAAGTGTTCATATACTCTTCATAATGGGCCAAGAGTCATGCTGGCTTCTTTAGAACTTCTATGTGAATAAAGTTGTATTTAAAGACACTGGTAAAATTTCTACAAGTTCTATATTTAAAAAAACGGAACTCCAATATACCTAAGATTTTTAACTGTATTTTACCAGTTGGAGATATGTTTTTAATCAGACCTATGTTTTGCTTCATGTAATATTCAAAGCCTCATAAATTTTTTAACAGAGTACACTTAATCCACATAACACTTTCAAAGCATATTTGCAAATTTGCAGTCAGATGTTTTCCATCCACCATTCTACACCTTTTTATCCATATATTTATTTAATCACTGCTTTAAATGCCTACCCTTATTGTCCAAAGATATTAAAAGAAACATATTAATATCCCTTGGATAGTGATGTTGAATTAACATCTTTATTGTCTTACCCTTTTTGTAGAATTAATAGCACTGCGGAGTAAAGATACTAATTTAATAATTTCTTTGTTCTCTGAAACACTCTTGTAGTAGTTCTGGCTTTGCACTGGATCAGACAAACTGAGTGATGCTGCATCTGACATGTTATCTATAAAGGCAGATACAAATATAAATACAGTTTTAGGACAGACATATTGCTTAGGCCAAGCAAATTCCTATAGACAAAAATGAATGAACTATTTTTCAGTAAGCATGCATTTTAAAGTCGTGTCCTTATTAATCAAAAAGGCAACTCTAGGTGGCCAATATAATTGTCATGATTTCATAAACTTCTCCATTTTAGAAATCTTGCTTCATCTAGGTACTTTATCAAAATTTGCAACAAGTTCCACTCCAATCTTTCAAACATATTTCCTTTTCTTTCACCCCTCCTCGAGGTTTACACTTTACACTTCACCTAAGTGATTTATTCATATGTCAGCATCGAGCAAATCCATAAATATTTTATTTTCAGAAATAATGTGGATTAGACCATTACTGACAATTTAAAATACAAATTAATGTTAAATTCGAGAAGATGATCACAGCCAGTAATCAAAAGGAAAAAAAGGTAAAAGGAAGGTCCATTAGTTAGCAAACACCCACAAGACTGAGCTTACCATCATTCTTTATTTCATCTCCAGCAAAAGAAATTCTTAGTATTGAAAGTACAATTTAATTTCTTAACTGGTTCAACTATCACTTTTCTAGTTTTTAGGAGTATAAGAGGGAGCTAAACTAAAAAGGCTCAACATATTTTTTAAGTACCTGAAGTACAAAGCAGAACAATTAATTTGGCTCAATTCTAAACCATTTCAGATGTGAAAAGCCCATCAACCAAAGAAACTACCTTAAAATTTCTTTAATTAATAATTTGATCCCACATCCGATCACAAAACAGATTAAGTTAAAATCCTCTTAGAAGTTTTAGTCTATTCAAAACTCTACACAGCCCTCTCACCACCAGTACTGCAATTTATACAGCTATTTTCTATTCATTTCCAGGCATTGTTTAACTTATCCTTCCTAAATGAATTTCAGCACTAGTTCTGAGATGCCATTTCAACATGCCAAGTTACAAACAACAATGGCAAATCATGAAAGATCTTCTGTGTAGTGACAGTGACTATAATTGTTTTCCAAACTCATTCATAGTTCCTACTATGCTGCCCAAGCTGGCATCCTAACAGTTTTTTGCATGCTGCGGGTAGAACTCAAAGCAGTACCACTCCACGAGGCACAAAAATCCTCTTACTAAAATCCACACAAAGAGAAGTACTTTCAGGCAAGTCTGGTTTCTAATCACAAGACAAGCTCTAGCATTGTTATTATACTTTAGTTCTTCTCCAAGGTAGCCTAAAAATCTATGAAGTCTTCATTCTACTGCTTTTGATGCATTTAGTATTGAATATCCTGTAACATATTGTGTTTAAATCTCATTTACTTAACATTCAAACTGAGAAATAACAGAGTTTATCATTACCATGGGTGATTTTCTTCTCAGTCTCTTTCCTTCCATCATCAGAATCGCTGTCTCCGCTCTCACATCGCAGCACAGCCACTTTCCTCCCTAACATTTTCTTCTAGGAAAGAAATAAAATTTCCTTTTCTATTTGCAGTAATTTTGAAACACTAGTGTTAAGTAAGGCTATTAAAGACACAAACCTTGGATATTCTCTCCTTACTCCACTGTCCAACTCCTTTCATTACTTTCACAATACTATCTACAGCTTTATTAATCGTCTGCTGTACCTCATCCAAAGAAGGTGTCATGATGATATTAGGGATAGATAGGTTAATACTAGTCCTAATTATAGGATGAGCACTTCTTTTCTGCTTAGAAGCACTGTGATTTTCTAAATGAAAGATAAAAAAAAAAGTTCACACTTTTTTCAAGATGCCAAACTAGACATTGTAATGATATAAACAAATATATTTATCCTAGTGCTGAGTATCGAAAGTAATTTCTTAAGGAGAAAAAGATTCCCAAGTTATTTACCAGATGTATCTGTAAAGTCTACAGCAGCACAACTGGAAACTAAGTGCCATGCTGTTTCTCTCCGTGGAGCTCCCTCTTAACTTGTTCTGTGCAGCTTAACTCCGTTTAGCAGAAAAATCTGTGATCAGCTTGTACTCCTAGTCAATGTATTAAACTGGGCACAGAAACTCCTTAGAAACTCATAATATTGTATGCATTGTGTGCTATAGAGACCAAACACAAATGCCTCTTGTTTTGTTTCTTAAAAGTACCTAACAAGAAAACACTTCAGAAGAGTGCTTCATCATAAAATATAAAAATATCTGAATGCAATTAACAAGAGAAAGAGAACACACCTCATTCTCAATTTGTTTTTCATATAGTTTTATGCCAAAGACAAGGTCATATAGGTAACCACTTGTCAAGTCCAGCTCCAAACACGATATCCAGCTTCAAAACAGTACAGGGAGTCTCAAGAGAAACAGCATCACAATGACACATTTCCACTGTCACAGGACATTGGTGTATTTCCTCTGGAAATGTTACGAGCTGTGATTTAACAACACACCTTATTCAAACTCCCTTTGTTTTCCCCTCTTTAAAATATATGTCTCTTTTTAAATACTGTTTTGGGAATATTACATTTAGAGATTTCTTTTTATTGACTAAGAAAGAGAAGTACTGCAATATGGCCACCTAAGAAGTTTATCATGGAAGATGCATGGATGCGCTTGCGTATGGTCTCCAGAGTGTTTCGAATGACTTTCAAGAGGGCATCAATATTACAGTTACTGAAGTAGGAAAGCAGTTCATTGGCTTCCTCCTCTAATATTTCTAAATTCGTTTTCTTCCTCTTTGATGGAGGAGACAGCACAGCCCGTATCTCACTGGAATTGTGGGAGGAAGTCAAGCTTTTTGATCTTCTTTCCTCTTCTGCTGCTTAAAACATCATAAATCTAGTTAGTTAAATTGCCTTAAGGGACTTAAAAACACAATAAAGCAACATCTCCACAGGTGTCTGAAGTACAGCTAAATTTTGTTAAAGTGAAGATTATATTAATTTATAATCTGTACCTCAATGTATCAGTTTTTACTTATATCCACCTTCTCTACTCAGTACAAACTGGCATGATTATCATCAAAATTTAGATATTACTTCATATATTCTTTCTCTAGGCAGTCCAGCAACTAACGAATGCCTGTAAGTAACTGCTTCGATGGCACTAACATTTCAACATGCAAATTAGACTGATAATATTGACCTATTTTTCAGATGATCGATGAATGTTAGATGATCCATTATCCAAGTAAATTCAAACAAGACCCTTTAGACATTAGATACTGACTGAAACTTCAGTCAGTTAAACTGCAGTGTGCCTCAACACATACTCTCAGCACTCAGAAGAAACACAATCTAAAATACAGTCTTCTTACCTGTATTTTTCCTCCTTGTTTCTCCAGTGGGTACAACTGACTTCTCCTCTTTTCTGATCTGTACCTCAGTGTCAAGTAACATGTTAATCAACTCATTAGCTGCATCTTCCACCAGTGAGCTTTTTAAATGTAAAGTCCGAGAACCTTTCATACAGAACTCCTGTTATCAAACCAGAACAAACACATGTTCTTATCTTCCCAGTTCTCACATCTATTTCACAGTCATAGCAGCCTTTACTAATATAAATGTCAAGGCTTCAGATGGGTGAAAAACAAGATCAATACACAATATTTGTATTGTTTGTTCCAAATTATTTAGCATTGAACTCCTAGCTGTGCCAACCAAGACAACATAAAAGTCTTTCAAAATTGCTGTGGCTTTCTTCCTGAATCACATGACTCATCCGTAGTTAATACCATGAATCAGCATTTATAAAGCCTAGTTCTATTAAAAGGCTCCCAAAAACAAGCACTTTTTAGTTTTCTTAACTTTTGAATATAGACACGGAAAATTTAATCTTTCTTTTAATCATTGCCACTCTACATTACTTGGCTGTGCCATAAGGAGTATTAGCCAAACATAGTTCCATTTACAGATAGATAGGAGATAAAAATCTGTCAAAAGTTGTATTTATTATTACAATAAACAAGAAAAGTATTACCTGGAGAGAGAAGGAATCAAAGAATGAGATTTAATAAAACTCAGAAAGGTATTACAGTGCAGTTCTTTCTTTAATACTATGGTAAAATTGACGAAGTATGCTCTAGTCAATGATATTTTTTAAATATTTTTTAAACTTTTATTTTTACTCTTCTTTGTTATCTCCTATTTAAGTTTAATCAAACCTGGCTACCTCCATTTAAATGGAAATTGGTAATTGGAAACAAACCAGCCATTAGCAAAATTCATTCATTTCCAAATTTTAAGACACAATCTTTGATCTTCCTAATGATTCATTCTGGCTGAGAGAGAAGCCAGATCTGATTTTCACTACCAGAGCAACTACTAAACAAAGTACTCTGCGTTGTTGTTTTTTTCACAGCATAACGATTTTCATTGCAGCAATTGCATTAGAAATTTTAAAACACCTGTTGAGTGACAGAACTTATTTCTAGTCCATTCTAATTTAAAACTACAATAAGCTTGCAAATGCTGCTACTATATTCATTGCTCACAGAACTGGGGTTATTAAACCACTTACTCTGTTAACTCAAACTGTTCGGCTGTTGTGGTGTTGTAATCGCTATGTAGCAGTTCAAGTTTTCTTGCAGAAGATCAATGTTAAGCAATATCAATTATCACACAGTTATGTACGTTTTTTTATGCTCATTCTCACATATTTTTACTTCAGTGAATATAGGTTTTAAGTATCAGCCCTATCAGGAAAGCAGCAGCAGGGTCAACAAAAACCAACCGTGGATTGTGAAGCTTACAAAATACCACTCATTCCATAAAATATTATTTTAAGTTTTATATTGTATTTAACAACAAGGTGAGATATTACAAGGGACAAAAGAGGAAAGGCTCAGAATATCTCACTAATGCCTCATAAAAATCATTCTGTCATTCAATTTTATTACTAGCTTAATCAGTTTTTCTAACTGACTAACAACTTAGATGCTTACAGGTAATTCTCTTCCACTTAAAAGTAGTTTGATGAGGTGACGGAAGAGGGTCTTTGCAGAATACCTCCACCCAGGTACTTCTGAGTTTCTGCACACCCCATTAACAACTCAGGAGAGCTTAACAAATATATTCAGTACACATTCATTTCCAGAGTATTTATTTTCCCAGGCAATGATGTGTGCGTGTTATGGATCTATTCACAGGCATCAGATAGGCAATTTCCTTATTTAAAGACACTTACAATCAACAATGACAAAAAGAAAATACTATCACAGAGGAAAAAAATTTGAGTATTATCAAAGCATAAAAGAAATATCATATAGTAACTGGCTTGACATTAATAAGCTTAGAATAGAAAATCTCAACTCAGGCCCTCTTTGCATTTGGTATTTTTGTTCTTTTTTTAAGGTTCCAGCCAAGCAAGTGGAGATTTCCTTAGGTTTCCCATGCATGCTTCGTTAATTTTACAGTTTTTCATCTTATAGAGATGGGAAAATATCTTAACGCAGGCTCATTGAACTTTTATTTATGAAACTTTTATCTAATAACCTTAGTCTTTTGGAGAAATTCCTCACAGCTCAGTGGTTCATCTTCTGGTAACTTACAGAGTGGCACTCTACTCATTTCTTGAAGGACAGCATCAATACGAAATTCAACCAAGTCATTCACTCGATCAAGCAGTAGCTCCAGCCCAGCTTTTGAGGCAAACAGAAGATTCAAGACAAGCTTAAAAGCATAAAACAATGGTCTTTACAGAGTCCTGCTTAAATTTTTACTTCAACAAAATATCATGTCCAATTTTATAAGAATTCTATACCTTAACCAGCTTATTTCCAACACCTAAACTATTATGGCAAGGTTCACCACTAAAGTCATAATGAATTTTCTGTATAGCATATGCTTGTCTAGCATATGCTCTCCGTACCCTAAAAGATAATATGTTAAATAATATAAATACATATAAGCTGAGCTTGAAGTATATGCATTTCATCACAAAGACATTAAAATTCTATTTATTTTGACAAATAAAATGTTTATCCTTCAGAAAAATGTTAGAAGCAAAATAACAGCTAAAGAAAACATTCATTAGAATTTTCACAGTTTGACAGCAGTTTGCTTTCAATGCTAAAATTGAAATAGCAGCAAGATGTCTGTTCTAAACTCAAAGTACTTCTATTATTCAAGATTAAATTGAGTGCAATGTCCAGCTAGCATCCAAAATGCATTTTAATTTGCCACTTCAGCTAAAGAAAATTCCCACTATAACTAATTACACTATTTCAAAAAACCAAAATCTGTTTGATGTAGTAATTAAGCTGAAGCAAAAGGAATTTAGTATCTTTGGAAAAAAATACTCATCTCAGTGCTATCTTGTAATAATCTTTTGAAAAGACTACAAGCTTATCTGTTTTCTAAAGCTGTTGCCCAAGATGTCTGTGCATTAGTTTTAAAGAGACTGATGTTAAAATGAAAGGTTAATATGAAAAGCTATTGAGCAGTGACAGTGTCAAATCAGTCAAGATACTATTCCTAAAAATTTGGTTTGTACATTGTAGAAACTGAAGGCAAGATTGGGAAAAGTCTGAAACCTAGGGAGCTTTTTTAAAAAGTAGCTATCATTCTTTGAATTCAGAATACATGGGACCTTTTGCACGCTATTTTATGCTTGGTTTAATCCTAGCTGTTATTCCATCCATATTGGTAAAAATTTGACAAACATGTGAGACAAAAAAGGTGTTGTTATAAAGTAGGGGTTTCGTGAAGTACAGAACAGGTGAAAATTCTGATTTCTTTCATGTACAAGTCAATTAAGTGCAAATCACATAAAGAATAGTAAGCTTAATAATATAGCTTGCATATATATATAAACAAACAAGTAGAAGTTGATGGAAGGAGACAACTAACTTACCTAGCCTGTAAAAAACTGTGTTAATATATTTCTCAATATTCAAGGATGTCCAGGTCAGTACCATTAGACCCGGCTGGATAGCATCATCTACATTTGCTAACCGAGGAGCCATCAGTTGTTCCATAGGATGCTGTATTTTCAGTTTGATTCTTTTATATTCTGCCAGCATCATCTGAACCAAACAGAGAATTAGTTAATACAATGATTTGAACCTCTTCACATACATGTATTTATCATAATTTAGGAAAGTTTCTCTGGATTTACATCACTGAAGTTCTTAAGAAATTATAATTAATCGTTTGGGAAATGTTTTCATTATTTTTGGCAGAAGTTCGCTCTTCTTGCTCTTTGTAATGATATATCACATGCTGTTTCACACGGAATTCATCATTGTAGATTGTACTGGTTTTAGTTGGGATAGAGTTAATTTTTTTCATAGCGGCTCAAATAGTGCCACACTTTAGATTTGTGACCAAAGCAGTGTTGATAACACACCTGTGTTTTGGCTACTGCTGAGCAGAGCCCATGCAGCACTGAGCCTTTTCTGGTCCTCACACTGCCCCACAGTGTGAGGTGCATCTAGGGGTGCACAAGAAGCTGGGAGGGGACACAGCCAGGACAGCTGTCCCCAACTGTTCAAGGGACACTCCATACCTACGGCATTAGGCTTAAAGATAAAAGCTGAGGGAAGAAGGGGAATATTCACAGCTATAGCGTTCGTCTTCCCAACTAACTGTGATACAGCCTTGCTTACTGGAGACGGCTTAAACATCAGCCTGCTGATGGGAAAGAGTTAATTAACTCCTTATTTTGCTTTCCTTGCACAGGCAGTTTTTGCTTTCCTGTTGAATTGTCTTCATCTCGATGCACGTGTTTTCTTTTTTAACCTAAGGATTCTCTCCCCCATCCCACTGCAGGAAGTAAGAGAGCATCTGTGTGATGTTTAGCTGCCTACCACGGTCAAACCACAACACAGGAAAAGGTTTTCAAATTTCAGACTCTCAATGGATGTTCAGGAGACAAAAAGCATGATGAAAAAACTGCGTCCAAGTCAATATTACAGAATTTTTATTAAACCAGCCTTACGAGAACTTTGATGTGGTATTTGTTTTCTAATGGCATATTTATCTCATTGATTTAGCTTCACATTTTTACAAAAAAATATAAAATCCTCATCATAACTTTATGACTTAATATGACTTTTCTCATTTCACCATCAAGTAGCCCTTTGAAGTTGCAGTTTTCTGGACACCTGTCCTGAATCCTCACCTTGAGTCATCGAGAACCTTATCTGCTCAAAGGCAGGCAAAATGATCCAAAGGATTTAAAAGATGAGAGAAAGTGAAGTTTCAGCTTCTCTTTTTTAAACTATTCCACACGCATCTGTCTAAAAAAGGTGTTTTTAAAAGCATTCCACCTGTTCCTCCCTCGTAGCTATGCTCTCAAAACAAATTATACCCAATGCTGATTCCGTTATTGAATGAGAGACAATTGTTTATCATTTGGAAACCAGACAAAGGAGCGAGGCATCTTGCAAGACTCTGCTGCTCTCCATCCTCATCTGTTTCCCAAGCTCTGCAGAGCTTCCCTAAACCCCTGCATTTTTGAAGTGATTTCACAGAAAATACAAAGCCAAGAAATGCTTTTAAAAAGCTCCTTGAGACACTCATAAAGACAGAAAACACATTTGCAAATATTCATTGACTCAAAAAGGTTGGAAAGGACCTTAAGATCATGTCCAACCTATGCATAACAGCTGATCTTCACTGTTCCCTCGTCCATACACAGAGAACCTAGACATCTTAATGCACACTACACATATTTAAAAAAAAAAAAATAAACCCACGTGCAAATTGCTGACAATCTTCTTATACCAGTCTCTCTTCTGTTGAATAGTACTTGCAAATGGTGGGATTTCAAGGCACATGTGAGCCATGCAATCTGTTTCTCTGATTAAAGTTAATATTTGAGGGTCAAAATTCACAAATAACTCTCCTGTTTCTGGAGCTTTTACTAAGAGAGATGACTGAAGTCCTCTTTTAGTTAATTCAATCTGCAGGAAACAAAGTCATCAATCCTGATCAGACAAGCCAGTACAACCAAATACTTTGTCTTGGACATAAATATCACTTTGGCAGATACTAAGAGCAAGTATTCCTGACAATAAAGATTGATATGGTATGAATCAACAATGAATCTTTAAAAACACAATCTATATGTACCTAAATGCTTAACAATCACATTAACTGTTCTTTATTGGGCAGATATTTTTCTGTTGGCTCCTGGATAAGCTGCATTCTGTAGTCCAACATCAAAAGCAGAGCTACAGAACTATTATTGCACATTCAACACTGAGGCTGCACACAAACTCCTTGATGAAATAAATTGGTCTGGAATAACTTCTTCAGATACCTTTTTAATAAACTTATCCTCATTTGTCCTGTTTTCCACTACCTAACAGATATACCACACACCAATCTCAATGGAACTCCCAATTATATCCAGCCTCTGGTCAAATTTTTAAAAAGATGAAAATAAATGTCTATTATAGGCTTTTCTTAATTTTTAAAATGGAAGTCTAATCACACTATTGGCTTAACTGCCTTATTTGAATATTAGAATTCCATTCTTTTTTCCTGTGATTAGAAGAAAGAGCATTCATAAGACCACCAAGTGTGGCTGATACTGGGAATTTATGCCTTATGTAGGG
>NW_009727839.1:129944-158449 GCF_000703405.1 Apaloderma vittatum
CCTACATGAAAAATGTTGCTGTTGCTCCTATTTTCCAGTTGTAGTTTTTCTGGCATATTTTAATTCTTCTTTGTTTGCTTCTCAAATTTCATATATCACATTACACTGAGATGGAGTGTGTTTTTAAGCAAGAGTTTCATAACCCATTGATTTTTCTGCATACTATTTTCTTTTCTTTTTTTAATGGAACACAAACTGGCACCCCTTTTAAATGTCTAAGATACAGTTGACTATACTGCTTCCTCCAGCTATATCATGCATTATCATGACATTTTAGACAGCATTTTTCAATAAATCATCTAATCAAGTTCTGTCAGTGAGGTTGATATCTACTAGCATCAAAGTCACCCAGTACAACCATCTTAAATAGGAGCTGATTTTTCTTCTGCAAAGTTCACCAGCAAATCTTACTGCACTCTTCTTTGGACTTCAGATTCATTATTCTTGCTATCAATCTCTTCCTCTTCCATTTATGTTTTTTTCAGAGGGTTGGCTTTTTTTTATGCAGAAATGGGGGTTTTTCACACTATTATTTCACACTATTATTATTTTTCACATTATTAGGGTAACAGAAATAAAGGGTGCATTGAAGGCACAAATCTGACATTGCCATAGGATTATAATAACTTTGACACTTCCCAGTACTTTATTATTTTAATAAGTCCAAGTTGAACATCATTAGCTATAGCACAAAAAACAATGGCTTTAAATCTTATGCTATTAAAAAGTTGATAAACAAGGTGTTAACCATCTAATAACAAAGAGGGAGGGGGAAAGTGTTCAGAAATATCAGAAAGCGGCACTAAGCTTACTTATTTCCACTGCATAGAAGAATAAAAAGTAGAAGGAGCTGCAGCCCTAATTCTGTTGCACTTGTATTCCCCACATAAGACTTGCCCCGCTCCCGTTTTCGCTTTTGTGCAGGAGTGGAGCAGGAGCTCCACCTTGTGTTCCATCATACTCATGTCCACATCCATCTGCACTCGTGTTGCCTCAAGAAGAGGCTACGGAACATTTTTTGCTATATCTAACATCAATGCACTTGTCCATCAAAGAGGATACACTTTTCATGTATTTTCAAGGTATGTATGGTCGTTTCAAAAACTTGAAATTGGGTGCAAATCCACCTCATTTTAGCACAGGTCAGAATCAGATCACAGATTACTAGGACCTCACAAAAAAAAAATAGACAGCAGTTCATGGGAGATGCCTTGGATGTTACAGTCATTTGGTAAAAGATGAAAGAAGAATGTCCTTGACTGCTCCATCAAGGCATGGTACATGTCAGAAAATCTGATTGCTAGATCATCTAGCCAAATGAAACATGTAGCCTCACGAGAAGCATACATCCCCCTTAGTCTTTAGAGCTGAGACAGGGAAAACATCTTAAAAGTGCCCAGTCAAGGACATGATATGAGCAGCAGATACAACTCAATGAAAGCTATCACCAGTATATTTGGAACAATGCATGTATCCAGCACAGTACTGGCAACAGAGTCCAAGGTCAAACAGTAAACAAATGCCAAAGGCTTTCCAAAGCATCACAATTCCTCTTTTCATAAAACATGAGGGATACACCAGCTCTCCATGAAGAGCACATGAAATCAAAGAATGAAATAAGCACTTGAAATTAAAGACATTTTTAAGTACAACAATGGCAATTTTCATTACTGCCCAGAAGGAGGACCAATTATACAGAGGTCAATAGATCTACCTGAAATATAATCTGTAATCAAAGAAGAGCTGAGGTAATACTCTTCAGGTTCCATGATTCCCAATTGCTAACTGGCAGTCAAAACAAGATTAATCATCAGTAACATATGTCTAGAACTAGAGCCCAGGAGGTCTGAATACAATATATCATACAACATCTAATAATACTGTAGTCACTTCTCCTGTTTTACTGTACCAAACTGACACAAACATTCCCACTTATAGTGTCAGACAATCAAATCTGACAGTCTTTTAAATCATAGAATGTCTTAGGTTGAAAGGGACCTTAGAGATGATCTAATCCAACCTCTGTGCCATGAGCAGGGACATCCTTAACTAGATCAGGTTGCTCAAGGCCTCGATCTTCACGGCAAATGCAAGTGTGAAGCAGGAAGGAAGAGTCAGTATATCTTACTGTGTTCAGATTGGACAAGAGTTATTAATCTTATTCATAGCAGCTCATATGGTGCTGTGTTTCAGATTTCTAATCAAAACAATGTTGATAACACACTAAGGTTTTAGCTGTGGCTGAAGAGTGCTTGCACAGCATCAAGGTTTTCTTTGTTTCTCACTCTGCCCCCTGAGGGGAATAGATTGTACAAGATTGCACAAGAGACTGGGAGGGAACAAAACCAAGCAGATGTCCCATAATAACCAAAAGGATATTCTGTGCCATATAACATCACGCTCAGCAATAAAATGGGAGAGGCAGAGGTTGAGGAGGATAGTCATCTTTTGCTCTGGAACTGGTTAGACATCGGTCTACCAATAGGAGGTGGCGAGTGATTGCCTTTGCCAACATCTATTCTGTTTTTTCTCTTCCTTAACTTCTCCTTCACTTACTAAACAACTTATCTTGACCCACAAGTTTTCTTGCTTTTACTTCTTCTTCCCTGTGGGGGTGGGCAGGGGGAAGCGAGCAAGTGGTTGTGTGGGGCTTAGCTGCCTACCAGGGTTAACCCACAACAGGCTCAAAACTTGCACACTGAGTATGCTACTAATCCTACAGGATGCTCTGTTAAGACTAAATGCTTTTTATGTACATTCATTCAGAGTGCACACATGGATTACCACTCAAAAAACAAGTCCATGTTATCCAGATCAGAGGAAGACTGTTTGTTTTTACCTTAAACTCACCAGCTGACAAAATTCCTCTCCCCACACATGATATTCTCGCACCAGAGTCAGTAGGTGATGGCAGAAGCAGAGAGGCACCTAAGGCTACCACTGAACCTTCATTATACATATCCATAATAGATATTTTCCATTATAACTTCTTATTTATAACAAAGGTCTTTCAACTCCTTCTGAATTCAGCTACAGGCAGTACAGGCACTGTTCATTTACAGAAACACTTTCTTAAGAAGTACTTTTTCTTATTCCATCCCTCACTTAAAAGGCATCCTATGTCTACAGCTTAGCATACCTGACCACTGCTATTAATCAGAGATTTCTTCACAGTGCTGTAATCAAGTGTTTCATCGAGGCCTGAAACAACAGGAACCCAATGTGGTCTGTAAAGCTTAATGTTCGTAGACTACCAACAAAAAAAATCCACCACCTTTTTTTTTCGTTAAGAAATATCTGTAGCAAAACTAGCTGGTTTACCTGCTGAAGCCATGCCCTATGGTAGATCACTTCAAACTCCATGAGAACTTTTGCAACTTTGTTGTAGTTGCGGATTACACGCTTGCCGTCTGGCCTTTGCAGAACAGACGGGTGCCGCTGGAAGCGCTCCATGGGCTCCTGGATCCTGTGGAACAGGTGGCGTGCCCACAAGATTTTACCAGATATTGGAGGCAGATTACGAGCCATTGGAGGGGCCTGCTTCTGCTTAGTGTAGATCTTGCAGACCATTTCTATGTCACGACCGTAGTTTTGAAGTATTTTCTGATACTGTTCATCGATATCAAGATTAGGAATTTGTAATCTGCTTAGAAAAATAATAATATTTAAAAAAAAAATCTCTTCAATACTTCTTTTGAATTCTTTTGATGCATTGCTGGAAAATACAGTCATTCCAGTTTCCTTTACATTCTTTAGAAAATAACTACTTTAGCAGCAGAATTTTGAATAAAACTGAAACAAATGCTGCCACAACCTGATTCCAAGCAACCAAGATTTAAACCACATGACAAAAGCTTCCAAGTAAGCCTACACATTTTCTGTTTTGTCACTGTTTTCAAACACTAAGCTAAAATTATGTGCAGCAAACTGTAACCAACGCTGCTAGCAGTCAACTCCATTAGACAGAATATTATAAGAAAACTGATGCAATAAAGACTGAGCCCGCTTTGCAACAATGTGAATTTATAAAGACAAAATGCACTGTTTCCTAATACTAGCGTCTTACTCTCTGCATTGTGGTAACAAATTAATGTCATTTTTTAAGCATAAATCTAAGGCAAATACATTAACAGCTATCAAATATTCCTGTACTTATGCTAATTTTGAAAGATGAATTTCAAAGTCCACTTCTACTTTTGCGTTTTCAAACATAAAAAATAGGGCTTTTATTCATCCATGCTGCTGAGAAGACAGCCCTTAACAGTTGAGTGAGAGGAGGTTGAGTTGTTTTTTCATTTATAATTAAGGAGATGTCTCTTGCTCTTCTCCACTCACTTCCCACCATCCTCAAAGTGTTATTTCCATTGCCTGGAAGAATACTAGCAATCTAGATAGGACACAGTACCTTTCAAATTTCTTCAACATATTCAGTGCTCTTTCAGTGTTCAGAATATTTTCAAAGGTGATGTCCATGAAAATCCTTAATTGATCCTGAAGAAGAGCAAATAATTCTACAGCAGAGAACTATATAAGGCATACACCTCAGATATGCCAGGTATTCTTTGACAGGATTTATCATGCACTATATTAGAAGGTAATTAATTTCTGTGAAACTAAGTGAGTGTCAATCTTCCCTTTCTTCCTTCCCTCAAGAAAAAAACAAAATACAACCAACTAGCAAGGCATTTTCTTTCCAAGTGCCTTCTGTAGCTGTACAACCAACAATAGCTTTTGTACTCTTAGATGTTCCACCATGCTGACAGTCCTCAAAGAATGCTTGCTCACTCTTTTGGCAGCCAAAATGGGCTAAGTATTTATTTCAGGTTTTTGCTTCTATGGATAACCTTTCCTTGCACCAACTTGTGATTTCAGAACTATGGGGAAGTTAATTTATCTGACTTATTTGTGCTATACTCCCATTCACCTAAATAGAAATTGTCCATTTTTGAGTTATTCTTGCTAGTATAACTTCCAAATGAAATACAGTAATGAAAAATCCTTTTGTTGGAGGCCCTTAAGGCTTTTTCTGGCCTATTCCACAAATTTGGTCTGAAAGTTGGATAATAAATGCAAGTTTGAAAGTGGACATACATTAGAATAATTTTTCAATTTCAGAATACAAACTTTGAGATTTGAATAATTACTTTGGTAGTAACACAGAGGGCTTTTTGTTTTCATGAATATGTGTCAGTAAATTAAAATTCTTATTTGAATCATAAAACCTACATGAAGATCATTTATCTCTTTGCAAAACTCTTCATAGTCTTGGTCAAAATCAGTCTTCTGTTGATCCAAAAAATTGTAATCCTTTTTCTTCATGATGTCAGCAATGCTCTAAATAGTTTCACAGGAAAAGAAGGTTATCACCAAAAAATTGTCTTATCAAAAAGACATACAACATCAAACTATTTAGCACAATGGGTTGTGTGCATTCCCATTTTACCTTTGCCATTAGTTATCAGTATTTGCTGAGCAATATAAGCAAAGCACTTAAATGATGTATTTGTAGGAAACAAGTCAGTTCAACGGCTGTGCGAATTTTATTTATATTACTTACTTCAGCTGTAAGTCAATTGGAACTGACAGAAAATTCAGACTCTTGCTTTCCATCACACATGTGTTACCCATCAAATATCTCATACAGAGGTTCATTATTCCTATTTAAAAGTTAACAAAGTTCAGCACAGAAAAGTATTTTCACATTAGTATTTTTCCGTGTCTTTAAATTAGCAGATTCCATAAAAAAAATGACTATTCAAAAGTCACAGTAAGATGCAACACATCACCAGCCAAGGCGTTATTATTCCTGGCTTCTCTTACATAGCTATTGTCCACTCAATTGAAAGTACATCTTAATCAGCATCTCCCTTGAGCTGTACACACAGTTAAAGGATTTCTAACTACAGAATCACAGAATGTTAGGGGTTGGCAGAAACTTCTGGAAGTTATCTAGTCCGACCCCTCTGCCAGAGCAGCTTCGTCTAGAACAGATTGCACAGGATGGCGTCCAGGCGGGTTTTGAAAGTCTCCAGAAATGGAAACTCCACAACCTCCCTGGGCTGCCTGTGCCAGTGCTCCATCACCCTCAAATTAAGGAAGTTCCTCCTCCTGTTTAGCTGGAACTTGCTGTGTTCAAGTTTGTGGCTGTTACCTCTTGTCCTGTCACTGGGCAACACTGAAAAAAGGCTTGTCCCCATCCTCCTGACATCCATCCTTTAAGTATTTACAAGCATTGATAAGATGCCCCCTCAGTCTTCTCCAGACTAAAATGCCCCAAGTCCCTCAGCCTTTCTTCATAAGACAGATGTTCTAGACCCCCAATTATCTTTGTAGTCCTTTGCTGGATCTTCTCCAGCAGTTCCCTGTCCTTCTTGAACCAAGGAGTCCAGAACTTGACACAGTACTCCAGATGTGGCCACACCAGGGCAGAGGAGGAGGATGACCTCCCTTGACCTGCTTGCCACACTCTTCTTGATGCACCACTTCCTAGTAGGGTGGTACGGTACAGCTATGAAATTCAACATATTTTCAGCACAGCACACTTTCACCATTTTATTATAAATCAACTGAACTTCAGTTTTACTGCTTTACTGTAAATAAAAATATCTTTTTTTCCTCTTACAACAAGCAAATTCTAGATAATAACTAAATAATAAAGCATAAAGAGCTGCAACAAAATAGCTTCCTGTTGTAAATTTTTTTTTTATTTATTTTCAACCCTAACCCTCCCCTCTCCCCTGGCCAAATAAAATTGACTTCACAGTAACACAAAGCTCTTGTTTTAGGACTTGAGTGCTGCAATGGATAATGTGGTATACATGCATAGAGTTTGCAGACCACACCACAGCCTGGACTGATGGTAACAGACAGCTTTTCAAATGCAAATACCCCAAATGAGATGTCTGTGTTCCAGCCTATCAAAATAGTATTGCATGACCTGAAAACTGCCAGCAACCTGAGCTGCTGAGAAGCAGCTCTCAGCAAAGAGAGCAAGATTTAGAGCAGCCCACACCTATCCTGCCCATGTGGAATAGTCTTGGACAAGCTAGTTGTGCCCAGTTTTCTTCTCAGAGCATTACAGAAGAGAATAAAGAAGAAAACCACAGCAGGGAATAAATCAAACCAGGATGGACCATGGGATGCTCACATTTTGCCCTACACTTATTTAACTAAAGCAAAGTGATGTATCCATTACCATAACAAAAAACAAAAGGACAGGGTAAAGCAGATTAAAACGCCACATTTGCCTCTATTGCCACTGCATCATATGTGACCTCTAAAAGCAGTCTCCAGATTCAACATAGTGAATATTTCTGATAAATTTTAATATTTACAAGTGCCATAATTATGATATTGCACTAAGCAAGATATACAACAAGGTAAGTTAACTCACACTCAGTAAAAGCAGGGAAGATTTTACTTGCTAGAAAAGAAAGGTAATCTTGGAAAAAAGGAAGGTAAAGAACATGATTTAGCATATTTATATTCCTAGAAGAGCTCCTTGTTGTTCAAGTCTCACTCCTACTAAATAGAAGGACCAGGAAAGAAACTTGAATGGTATATTAATAAGCAAAGGGATTTTGCTGTTACAAAAAGAAAAAGCCTAGATTTAAAGAGCTTTCTAGAGCAAACCAGCTAAGTAATTTTTTTTCCTCCCTTACCCTGAAGATAGCCATCTGTGAATTAATTCTCTTTTTCCTCATGAAAACAAAGCTAATAATTGTGTTTTAGATCCACAGTACAGATTTCAAGTAAACCTAATAATCTATTTTGCTGGAATCAAACTTGCTATTTCCTTAATGAAATAAAGTATATCTAAGAGTTGAAGGGAGTTTGTTTGGTTTTTGTTTTAAATTATTTCAAGAAATTCAAGTCATCTTTGTTTTTGTGCAGCACAGAAATAGAACTGCAGCATCTTTTAACCCAAGCTGCAAGGAAAATTTGAATGCAACATCAACCACCATGGTAACGGAGCCAGCCTCGGCAGCAGGTACTGGATCACCCCTAGAATAACGGGCAAGAGAAGAAGACAGGCTGCAGTTTTGGTCACAGTACACTTTCATAGCTAGCAAATCATTTGTAAAGACAGAAATGTTGTACATCTCACTTCTGATCGTAACATAAAACCATGGCTCCAATCGCTCCTCTTACAAAGACCCTTCCCATCTTACTGCTTTTCTCAATCAATTTTAACATGTCCACTTGCACCTTTCTGTCTCGTCTGCTTGCTTAATTACATAATTACATAATTACATTGTTATCACGCAATAATTTTAACACAACTTAAGAGTTAATTCTTTTCTTGATAAACATTTTTCTAACTTCCACAATTTTTTATTGTTTACAATTCAAGTCAGACTGAAAGGATATCCAAACTTTACTGCATACCTCATATTTTGTGGTCATTCCTTCCAATCCCTCTATCTTAGATTCCTGTAGAACTGAGTATGTTTTCATAGTGTTGAAAACATCTATTATCTTTACCAGACGTCGATGAAAGGTTTCAAATTTTCCAAAAATATACATCTCACTAAAATCAAACTGCCTTTCAGCTGGATTCTGTTCCAATTCCTCTTTTATTTTGTGAAAGCAACTTTGATATTCCTAAAAGCAAAGAAGAATTTAAAAGCATGTTAAGCATATAACAAAAGGCACTGTCATCAGCAAGAACAACATTTATGTAGACAAATATTATTCTATTCATCAATAAGATGACTCAATAAAGACTGTAACATAATTCATCTCTGAAAACTAACCCAACAATATCATTACCGGATCATGCATTTCATCAAATGAATGAATGGCACACGTGTATTTGTAGATTTCATTCTTATCTAGTGCAAAATTCTGTTCCCTCAGTTTTATAGCTGGGCTTGATGTGTTTATCAAATATACAAGGTGACAACACAGATTTTCATTTTCAGATACTGAAAATAATGATTGTGTGATGACCAGTTTGAGAAATAATGTTTCAGATTTTCCAAAACCACTTTCAGAACAAAAATCCTTCTGAAGTTGGAATGCTGCTCTATAGCAGTTTGCAATATTCATGCTGCTTTCTCAGCTGGGCACAAACCTTACTCCAAGCATGTTAAAATTAAATTCCTCCCAAAGCCAAATTCCATAGTCAACAGATTTACTTCAGATGTTTTCTTTCAAGAGTAGTTCTCTTCCAAATATATAGTGATAGGAGAAGGGGTAATGGGTGGAAGCTATAAGAGTGTAGGTTTAGACTAGATATAAGGAAGAAGTTCTGTACCCTGAGGGTGGTGATGCATGGGAACAGACTGCCCAGGGAAGCTGTGGATTCTCCATCCTTGGAAGTGTTCAAGGCCAGGCTGGATGGAGCATTGAGCAACCTGATCTAGTGGGAGATGTTCCTGCTATGACAGGGGGGTTGGAACTAAATGATCTTTGAGGTCTCTTCCAACGCAAATCATTCTATGATTCTATGCAAAGATTCATTCTTTTTTATCACATATATGTATGAATAATCTCATCTGAAGATATTAATACAAAGGGCGCAGTTTTCTAAACTGTTAGTGATTCAAATCTAAAGTTTTCATCTATTGATTTTCTGAAGGTTTTGGAACATAAAAGACAAATAATGGTCTTGTCCTTCAATGTATTTTAACGTAGCAACAGAAATAATTTGCTATATCTTTATAGAAATAGACAAATTTACTAGTTGCTGATAATAAGACATCACAAATTTACACTATTTGTGCTATGCAAGGTTTGTGGCTTCAGAAGGTGTAAGGATCAAGTTCTAGTTCTCCACGCTTGTTTTTTTAGCTACTCAAAGCTTTGGCTTTGAGCAGAAGGTTGGACTAGATACCTGCTGTGAACCCTCCCAAGCTGAATTATCCTACGATTCTATGTTCTAAAGGAAAAAAATAAATTCCGAAAATGGTCATGGAAGTGAATGAACGAAAACAAAGGCTATCTTCCCAACAAGTCTATGGAACCTGAATAGCTGAATTCTTCTTAGTTCACTAAATTGCCCTCTCTAGAACTATAGCTTGTCCATGTATCTTTGGAATGTATTCAGCTCAGCAACTCCCTCTGTCTTCATTTCTATCACATGTCCCTCTTCATCAGGCGTGAAGAAACTTCCTAGAGAAATTCAGGCATAAAAACTCAAGTAATTCTCACATAAGAAACATGGTTAAGTCAGGCCAGGCATCAAAATCCTGTTTCTGGGAGATCAACAGACACTGGGATAAATTCTCTGTTACCTCTAATATAAACACTCCAGTTCCAAAGGGTATTTTTCAGTTGCTTCATTTTCCGTCATTATAACATTGCTTCTGCATATAACAAAACTCTTCTAATAATGTCCTCCTAAATCTCACCTTACATTCTGTTTTCCACATGCTCTTCCCACCTACCTGTTTAAGTCTAATAGCTGCTTGTATCTTTTCCATAACTCTCTCCTGAGGTTGATTCCAGATGGTGGCCGTATTGTTCTTTGTTATGTAAGATTTACATGCTGTGATCATCTGATTGGTCACCTAAAAGCAGTTTTAACCTTGTAAAAAAAAAAACTTTTCAAGACAAAACAGACCTTGTCCTTCTTTCAGTCTCACCACATACCTCTGACTCCACTGGCCTAAAGCCTGCAAAATAGAAATACCAAATACCAGCCACATAGACTGTCTTTCTTAGAGTATCCAGCCTCCAGACCCTCACCAAATGGTTGCTGATTAACTACGCTCAATCTAAACCTAAACACCTTGTAACAACCTTGAAGTGACATTGAGGACTACAAAGTGATAAGACTTTGGCACTTCTGAAAGCAAAGGTAAAATCAAGGGCTTGTGAGACTATCATCACTTAGGAACAAGTTGTCCTTCTAACTCCACTTCCTTCTTTATGTAAACGTAAAGGATTTTGAGGGCTATATAAATTTAACATAATTGGTTTTACAAAACAGCATTTCACCACAGGCAACACTCATTGTAAGAAAAAGTCCCCTGATCTATTCATGTCATGGTTGTGTTTAGCCCTGACCTTCAAAAAGTCTGAAAAAAAAAAATCTTACAATTCCAAATTACTAGTTACTCATTCAAGTGAAGAAGTCAGAGAGTTTAGTCAATGTGACAGAGTCTAGTTGAAGGCCTGTATCTAGTGGAGTCCCTCAGGGGTCGGTACTGGGACCAGTGCTATTCAATATATTCATCAATGACCTGGACAAGGGAAGAGCGAGCACTGTCAGCAAGTTTGCTGATGACACAAAACTGGGAGGACTGGCTGACACACCAGAAGGCTGTGCAGCCATTCAAAGAGACTTAGACAGGCTGGATTGTTGGGTGGGGAGAAATTTTATGAAATACAACAAGGGCAAGTGTTGAGTCTTGCATCTGGGAAAGATCAACCCCATGTACTTAGGGTTGGGGACTGACCTGTTGGAGAGCAGCGTAGGGGAAAGGGACCTGGAGGTCCTGGTGGACAGCAGGATGACCATGAGCCAGCAATGTGCCCTCGTGGCCAAGAAGGCCAATGGCATCCTGGGGTGTATTAGAAGGGAGGTGGCTAGTAGGTAGAGATAGGTTCTCCTCTCCCTCTACTCTGCCCTGATGAGGCCACATCGGGAATATTGTGTCCAGTTTTGGGTCCCTTTGTTTGAGAAGGACAGGCAACTGCTTGAGAAAGTCCAGCGCAGAGCCACAAAGACAATGAAGGGAGTGGAACATCTCCCTTATGAGGAAAGGCTGAAGGAGCTGGGTCTCTTTAGCTTGGAGGAGACCGAGGGGTGACCTCATTAATGTTTATAAATATGTCACGGATGAGTGTCAGGAGGACAGAGACAGACTCTTCTCAACAATGTCCAATGATAGGACAAGGGGCAATGGATACAAGCTGGAGCATAGGAGGTTCCAGAAAAAACATTAGAAAAAGGTTTTTCACTGTGAGGTTGACAGAGCACTGGCACAGGCTGCCCGGAGGTGTTGTGGAGTCTCCTTCTCTCGAGACACTCAAAACCAGCCTGGACACACTCCTGTGTGATCTACTCTAGATGATCCTGCTTTGGTAGGGAGGTTGGACTAGATGATCTGTAGACATCCCTTCCAACCCCTAATATTCTGTGATTCTGAAATTACAGACAATAAAACACATTCTAACTTTGAAGTAGTTTTATCACTATTTGCAATTCAACGAGCACAATTAAACTGACCAAAATGCTGCCTCTTCAATTGCTTGTGTTTTCTGTCTCTCACCTAAGCAACAACACACACAAAGAAAACCTTTGAAAATTTCCTTTCACATTTTAGCACCAACCTTCACAAATAGTGAGGATATCTTCTCAGATGTGTTGTAATACCGAGAGATAGTCTGAATCATTTTAATTGCATTTATAAGTCCTGGAATAGCATCCACCATGGACACCTGGAAAGAAACACACAGTCTGAAACCACTCATTGCTTCTGTTACCATACGTTAGCTTGACACCTAATTAGAGATTGCAAGAGCATTACAGACATGGTCTTCCTAATCATTCTGCTTCTGTTTCCCTGGGCTTCTTCTGTGGTGTTACCTGTCCTACTTCACTCTCCAAGCTCTACAATTCAATTTCAGGGAAAAATTTGCACTAGGGCTGGAAGAATTCTGGTCAGTAAGTCAAATTTGATAGACTCAAAAGTCTCTTCAAAAGCAGCACTTATTTTCAGAAAAAGTGTGAAAATAAGTTTGTGCACTCTTCTGCTAAACCCAGTGCAGTTTTGCATATAAGGAGAGCCCAAAAATGGCATTAAGCCTCACAGCACTCATTTGAATGAAGGCACTACAAAGAACAACCTGCCTATAAGGCTAGTGTTTGTGTGATAAAGAAGATATACAATAGATAAAGTGCCTGGGAGGAGGTGATCTTATTGGGCCATTCTTTGGGGTGCAGGGGCCCCTGTGTGGCAGAGCCAGGATTGTGCACCATGATGGACACAACTGGTTCCAGACAGCTCCAATGGCCCCCACTAAGTCTTGTGTACAAGAGAAATGCCTCTTGCTAGGTCATTTAAAGAGAAGCATCATTGCAAGATCCCAGCAGTCCTGTCTTCACCCCATGAATGGGCCAGACAAAGGATTTTTCAGCAGCTCCTCCTCACACGTGAATTTTCTGAGGAATTACAGTTTTATTCTATTGCCAAACTGGCTCTCAATATTTTACAGGTAAATAACAGTAAGAGAAAGTTTCGCAGTTTATGCCACAACGACTTCCACTCCAAGTGCTACACCCTCTCGAAATTAAACATCTCTGAAGCTGGCACCACTTCATCCTTGGTAAAAGACAGTGTGAGGAGCACAATGCAGATAGAGTTGAACACACTCTGCACAGTGCCAATAGCCAGCATATCAATTTGAACTGCTTTGTATGGGTATCATACTAACCTTTCACCAGATTGGAAAACACTGAGAACACACTGTTCTAACACAATTTGCCACCCACTTTAGCAAATAATGGGATGTGAGAATTCTTCCTCCTATCCTACACTTTCAGTTGACTGGTTTTGTTTACTACTTGTTATGCTTCCTGTTACTATGGTATGAGAAGGTGATTTATATCTATATCTTAATATTTACGTAAGTATATTTATGTTTTCCTAACCCAAGAAGCTTGAAATTACCTTATAAATTTAGGCTAAGCGTGACTTTGCTACTAACAAAGACAAAACTCCAGCCTTTGTCATTAGCATAGAACTAGGTTCAATTTCCTTCCCTGCCCCTTTTTTTTTATTGCAATGATTTCACTTCCTCCCATAGAACAGAATTCAGTTTCATTACCAGACCAAAAGCTTCACAGATACCACGGCAAGAAAATAGCAAGTACTTTATTTTGTAGCCAGAAATTCCCACCAGGCCTCTTTTAGCATAGCTGAATAAAGTCTCAAATGAGAGATGCATACCTAAACTGCTATCTATGTAATTTCCAAACTGATCTTTCAAGACGAATTCATTTTAGTTGTCTTAAGAGATTTATGTTAAGAATGTAAAAGTTCTGCTTACAGGATCACTATTGTATAACGGGTCACAACATCTTTCCAGAGAGTACAGATAATTCATGTTATCTTTAGCTTCGTTTGCTGCGTTTGTGACGCGAATATCCAAGACTCGCCAGTTCTAAGAAGAAAGGTGAAAAAATAAACCCACACATTTCAGAAAAAATGTTTTGAGATCACTCTCTTTTGTCATTAGCCTTTAAACATGCTTGAAAGCATAGATCCATTACTTCAGAGTTACACTCCTTTACCCAAGGTGAGGAACAGGTCCTTGTTTTGCTACAACTTGACTGTGAATACACAAGTTTAGACCACTCAAATTAACAAATAATGTCAGTAGTAGCGTCAAATTACTGTAAAATATATAGACATCATCTGTTATCTATTTTTGTTTGATGGACTGATGAATATATAACTTTGTATTTGTTTCACATCTCTTATTTTGGTGAAAGAAGACTTTGGTTTACTCACTTATTTTTCTGTTTGTGATGGGTCTCAACTTTTGTTATGCCAATGTGAGGAGTTACAACCTCACAAGCAGTTTTAGCAAACACTGTAACAACATGACAAACTTTTTCTTTTCTTTTCATAAATATTCAGTTCATTAGTTCCATTTTCTGATTTAATAATCAACTTTTTAAAGATTTTCTAGTATTTAGTTCTGTTGAACAAGGTGGATGGCACTACATTATCAGCCTTTAGACAAAAAGATTTCTCAGTCTTTTCCAACAAACTAGATTTAAACTTTATCTACTCAAGGTGAGGAATAGGGAAGGACAAAGAAAACAAAAGCCAAAGATGCTTCAGTATATTCCCCACCAGCAGCATTATACACATCCCCAAAATTCACTAGGACACTTTTAGTCTTTACATCTGCCAACTCAAAATAAAAACCTTTAGCAGTTTGGATTTGGCAGCAGTGAGTACTCCAACCACTGCCTTCACATGTGGGCTCTTCAGCTGCTCTGTAAGGTAGTTGAATTTCGACAGTCTCTTTTTCCAGTAATCAAGCTCTGCTCGTGGTCCAAGGTCATCAGCTTCCTTTCTCAACTGGTCATTTTCTGCAAGAATCTTTTATCATACAGTAGTATTAGTGAGTGATGCTAATATTTTTTCATCTGCATGAATTCATAATTCAATTCCTAGTATCAACCTCCCATGAAAAATTACCTGAATCAACCATCATTACACATAAGAGACCTTACTTTTGCTTGGCCTTTTTAGTTCCGAGTTAAAGAGGGAATAACATCTCAAGAGCACTGTTACAGACAATTACAACTTCCACAAATGACCTGCAAAGAATGTTTCAAAGTATGACTTTTGACCACTGAGAACAGCATTCACTGAACTGTTGTGTTCCTTCTGCTTTTAGTAATTCTCCTAGGGATTCCTATCTGCTTTCTACTTTCAGAACAGGTGATTTTCAAAAATAGGGGACCAAGCTTCCAAGGACGTGCATGCTCTATTTACTAGCAGATGGAAAAATCTGTCAATAACATTCTCATTTAGAAGTAAAAGCACACAAAACATGCTGATAGTACTTTAAAATAGACAGATAGATTAATCTAACTTTATAGAAAGGTTGCTATATACCCCTGGAATTAAATTCATCATCTACCAACATGCAGATGTTGTCATATTTCACATTTGTCCAGTGTATCACCTGTTCAATTTGTTTGGTCCATCCTTTCATGCAGACTTCTATTCTTTCAAGACCATCTACACTGTTGGCAACTATTAAGTAATCTGAAGGTCCTCTTAGAGTTTTCAGATCATACATTTCACATTTCTTCAGATTGACCTAAAACCACAAAAGTTAAAAACCCCTGAAATACCAAGTTGTTAATAACAAATAATCCAGGAAATATAGAAAATAACTGGTTGCCCCATTTGGCATATGTTATTACCCTTTCTTTCACAAAGGCAACATGGAAATTAACAGTTAAAGCCACTATTTGTCCTACATTAGTCACTCTTGGTTTAAGAGCGGCCACAGCCATTACAGAGTCAAGTTAATAGCTCTAAAGAACTGGCACCAGAACAAACAACAACAGAAATACCTGTAGAATTATTAAAACCAAAGATCAGTGTATAACAAGTTACTGATGACACCTAACAAGTGTGGTTTTTTCTCCAGTTTAACAAAAGCAGTTTTTATGAGTATTCTAAACCAGCAGTTAACTCAAAAGCTCCAAATCAAGGGACATTCTACAGCTATCTCAATTTCTCTTTCCCACATGTACATACTACCTTTTCCAACAGACTTTGCTGAGTTCCTGACAGCACACTAACAAATGCTTCAAGGGAACAAAGGAAGTTCTGCTTAATATTGGAAGCTTGTTGAGGTTCACCAAGTTCAACCCAGCCACAATCCATAGTCTGTAAGGCTGGAATGAAGATTTCTGATAGCAACTGCTCAACGCTTTTTAGTAAGCCATCTCCTCCTACATTCATCATACTAAAATTCACTTCCTGGAAAAAAAAAAAATACAAGTTGAAATAGAAAAAAATTTTTGTCATCATTAGATTGCTCAAGGCAATACGACTGAAATCATCTCAAAAATTAACAGTTCATATAAGTGCTCTGCAAATAATAACAGCACAATTCTCACTAGCAGGGGCTATAAGTTTTGCACAGGGTCACAGTTTGCAATACAAAACTGAGGAAACAAAGATCTAAGAACAATTCAAAAATATAATGAGAACATGACACTTTCATCTATGAAGCTTGGTTTATATACGTGAATAAAATGATTCCAACCTGCCACTTCTAAAGCTACCAGAATCATATTTTTGATTATATTTATATAGGCAGAGGTCAATGCACTTTAAAGACTTAGATACCAAAAGAATTACGAACTACAGCTAATTCTGACTTGCAGCTGCCCAGAGATTTTGGTCCAGGAAGAAGATCTCTATCCAGCTTGAGAGCACATAATTCATAGAACATAATATAATTTGCATATGCACCATCAAAAAAAAATTAGTTTAATGGATTTGCTAGATCTTACTGAAATTTAACAGCTAATTATTTAGGTATTGACTGTTGACTCTTTGTCATTCTGAACTGTCAAATTTTCTTCCTTGGCATTATTTCTTCATAGTAATGATAAAGTGCATGTTGCTGCTCCTAGATTATGTTTTTATCATTTCCTTCCTTTTTTGTCCTGTGTTTCACTTACCTGAAATGTGTCCTTTTGCTCATTCCTCCATGTCAAAAGTTGCCGAGAGCAAATACTCCAAGATGAAAATTAATTTTAAGTAAGATTATGTACAGTGATCAACAGTCACTGGCTCTTACCTGATAGATATTCTCACTTGTGATGGATTTAAAAAGACTAGATCTAATGAAGAAAATGCATACACCAGTTAAAGCAACTTCTTTTCCCTCTGTCACAAATACTTTAGGCTTTTTCTTCCTTGTCAAATGGGAGTTCATTCCTGTTCCTGGAAGGCCAAAGTGCTCTATAGATTCAAAGAAAAGCAACAACAACAACAAAAAAAGAATTTTTATTCAAAGAAAAGTTTTCTAAACAAGCACTCATCATTTGTGTATATAAGTATCCCTGGAGCCACCCCATGGGACTACAGACAGACAGTACATAGCAGACTAAGTCCTCAAAGTGCAGAAAGAACTATTTAGTTTTGCCATTCTCACACCAAAAGCTTTTAATTTCCATTCATTTACTTGTTTCTTATTCCTTCTAATGAAAGGCTCAGATTCAAGATCCTCTTACATGTCTCTACCATGCAGTTGCAGATAATACCCTATTGCTTTAATAAAAAATTAAAATCTGCAAATAGAGTTTGCTCAGAAAAGCTATCAACTGTCTTTCCTTAAAACCACGTACTCTGACAGGAGGAAAAAAAAAAAAAAAAAAAAAAAAGAGTGCTTACAGAAACAAGGAGAGAGATGCCAGAGAAGATTCTTGGGGGGGAAGGGGGAGGGGGTGGCAAGGGGAGGGAACACAGTAAGGGAGCTGCAAGGGACTTCCCTGTCTTTTTTTTTTCCTCCACAACATAAATATGCTGCTCCCATATTTTTGCTGTTGGTAACACTTGTAAAGAGTCACCAAGTAGCAGCCGTGTTTTGGGGGAAAAAATAATTCTCTTTGTTTTTCTGGCCATATTACTTCTCTGTTACTAGTTTTCTAGTGTTACGTCACAGTAACATTGCACACATACACATCTCTGTGAGACATTGCAACAATAAAGAGATCACAAAATGAATTACTGATACCAGTAGTTAAGGGACAACATCCAAAAATCTGCAAGAAATTACAGAACCTTTGCCCTTTTTTCTTTCAGGCAAGTGACCATCTGCTCCAGGGATCCTTATTTTGGATCAGGTGGACACCTATAAGTCCCCTCCCCACCCTTTTGTTCACACCACATTTCCTCCCCCCTCCTTTTCCACCACAGCTCCTGCAGAATTCTTTTTTATTTACCTCTGTAGTACATCAAGGGCTCTGTCACCAGCAAACCAGTCTTCACTGGTCTGGAAAACATGCCCTATGAAGAGCGGCTGAGGGAACTGGGTTTGTTTAGTCTGGAGAAGAGGAGGCTGAGAGCAGACCTTATTGCCCTCTACAACTACCTAAAAGGAGGCTGTAGTGAGGCTGGTGCTGGTCTCTTCTCTCTAATTACTAATGTCAGGACAAGGGGAAATGGCCTCAAGTTGCGTCAGGGTAAGTTTAGATTGGATATTCGGGGGAAGTTCTTTACTGAACGAGTGGTGAGGCACTGGAACAGGCTGCCCAGGGAGGTGGTGGAGTCACCAACCCTGGAGGTGTTTAAAAAAAAAAGTAGATGTAGCACTTGAGGCTATGGTGTAGTGGTTAGGTATGCTGGGATGAAGGTTGGACTAGATGATCTTCAGAGGTCCCTTCCAACCCCTAACATTCTGTGATTCTGTGACTGACAATTTTACTAATTTGATTTATTGTCAATTAACATAGACTTGCACTATTCTTGCACATCAGTAGTTAGAGAGAGGCTAGGCCAGCAGTCATCCCAGGGGATGCCTTTTTAAAGGAATTTCCACAATATATGGAACCTTAGGACAGCAGATTTTTGAATTCTTGTCCTAGTTTGGGCTAAACCAGAATCAATTCTGTTCAGTAATTTTACTTTTCAGCTCAGTCTCTTTTAAGAGTCTGCCCTTTCTGAAGTTAACAGCATGTTTCTGCAGACAGCGTCTGCTACTAGAAGTGATAACACCTGATATATTTACAGTTACTGCCAGGGATCAGTATGCAGAAAAGTTTTTGCTTATACTTGCTCCTGTAGAAACTAAGTTCACTGCTGAATCTTCTTGAAGCGCCAGGAAGTAAGGAGGTTGCAAGGAAGTAAGAAGATCACAACTCTGTGGAAGAATGGAGAGGCCAGGCAACCCAAACCTATTCAAAGTATTCCATTCCATCTATGTAAAGATCAGTATAAAGCTGAGGGATCACAAGGGTCAAGGCCTCTTCTTCAGCAAGCAGCAACCAAGGAAGACTCCATCCATTCTTCTGCCCTCTATCTCTACACTCCTGAATCCAGTTCCCAAATCCAGCTCCTGTATCCAGTTCCCATCTGCCACTGAGTTGGTGACTTCCCCAGAAACTGCCTGCTATGCAGCATCTGTGGTGATTGCTGTTGGGGGGCTTGGTTTCGATATCAGTTTTGTATATTTTATTTTCTTTATTTTCTTAGGAGTACTATTATTATTTCATTAAAGCTGTTTTACTTTTCCAATCCATAAGTGTCTTCCTTAATGCCTTTTCCTTTCCCCTTTGGGAAGGGAGAGGGGTTATAAGAGATCACGTGTCATTTGCTGAGTGCTCAGCCCAGCCCTAACCCTTGGCAAGTAGGTAGTGCACTCTGCAGCCTCTTTAGAAAAAGTTGTATTGTTCCTGACAAGGGTACTAGAAGTTGCTAAGATGCAAATTAAAAGTGCCATTCAAAACATTGCAAATAATCTGCAAGTGAGGGTAGGCATAAAACCAGACTTTGCCATGACCCCTTAGGGTTCTGGAGTACATCTTTCTGAACTTGGAGATATAGTCTCCTGCCTCAGCAGGGACACAAAATATCTTGTAGGCATCCTTCATGCATTCATACTCTGCCATTACAGAAGTCTTCACTGAACAACATCAGGGTCAGAAAGCCAGCTTGTATTTGATGTGGTGAACAGTAAATGCCCTTGCCAACACGGGACATTCAACACCTTAAAAATTCACCCAGCTGATTAGTAGCCATCATTATAACTGCATTTTTTGCTTTGCTAGACTGTGAACAACAGCTCCAGAATGATCAGCGCAGAAAATTCCTCTGCCACGTCTGCCCTACCAAGACGGAAAAGTGTACAGCACAAGCTGCACACTGGGATGGTGTTACAAGTAACTACATTTACAGCCGTGGACAAAGGCAGCCTCCAACCCACTCACCTGATCCCACACTCATCTGTCTTCTCCTTCACACCAGTTCTTTCAAATGATTCATTTTTTTTCCTCCAATTTTGTATGGTCTTGAGGACTTGTGCTTATTCACCCAATGCATATGTTGTTGTTTTCTTTCTCCAGCTTTGCATGTTGCCTACATCCAGCAGGCCACCACAATCATACTGTAGGGTCATCTGATCAGTTTGGGGGTGGGTGAGTGGGACTTTGATCAAATTCCCAGGTTTTGCTCCTTGTCTCACACTCTCTTACCTACTTCCATCACCTCAACTCGGGTACGTTTAAAACTTGCTCAGCAGATTTCTAAACTAGTGACTGAGTTAATATATATTTAATTTTCTATGTACACTCAAATTCTAATTATTCAAGTTGCTTATATCATATTAAACAGTCTTTTCATACCTTTCAGGTATTTACATATACACTGAAAATACATCAAGTATGAATACATACACATAAGCTTTAGTAATTTCATCAATCCTCATTTCATAAGCAAGAATCAATGTCCCAGTATGACTAAACTTGACTTGACTTCAGCCTCAGTTTAA
Organism: Apaloderma vittatum; assembly: GCF_000703405.1. Classification (NCBI taxonomy): domain Eukaryota; kingdom Metazoa; phylum Chordata; class Aves; order Trogoniformes; family Trogonidae; genus Apaloderma; species Apaloderma vittatum. The sequence continues at coordinate 150,930 of NW_009727839.1, forward strand.
AAGAACTTCACTACATCCTTTTTCCTTGTACACTTGCTCAGCACAACTATAACATGTCACAGGAGAAGCGAAGCTGCTATACCTGTATCCGTTGCCTCCACATCTTGATAGTAGAACATCAGATGACGCTTACCTCCGGGGGCCAGGAATTTGTCAATGCGCTCTATCTGTTTGAGATCATGTTGAGATCATTATGCATAGCATACCCACTATGAAAAGTCTAATTTGCTCTTCATTTACTGAAATGCAGAAGTACCTCATTAAAGTCCTTCACCCATGTTATTCCTACAGCGATCTAGCTGAAAGCAGAAAACACACATCTGCAGTTATTCCATATAGTAGCAAGAGAGGAAGCCTTAATTTGTTTATATTTTGAGCACTGGGACTATTTCACAGTTCTCCACCAATTTAAGGCTGCCATCCTTGAACCATATATTGGCAGTGCAGTCCAGGAATCACAGGTAGGCCATACAAACCTAAGAAGAAAGTCAATTGCCGTGTGCTAATTAGTGTTTCTGCACTTGAAAGTCTGACCTAATCTACTATTTTTCTAGATCTATGAATCATTGTTTCATATAGTCTCTAACTCCATAGCAATCATCCAGTGAAAGAGGCTTCTGCTTCCAGGTCTTCCTCAGAAACATTTGCTGGAACCATTTGTTCTTCCAATAGCAGGAAAGAGACTATGATCACAAGTAGCAGGAAGAAAGACGCGTTTTTCCCTCTTCCATTAATAATAGGTTCAGTTACACACAGATCATGAACTGCTGTTCTAGAAAATCTTGGCTAAGCCCTCTGAGATGACGTCAAAACAACTATTACACTTTTCTCTTTCCAAGTATAAACGCTGCCAATATTTTCTCCACCTGACAACTACTCTCAGGCAACATAGTTTGCCAGGAAATCCATTTAGAGATAGAACACACAAAGGATGAAACAAGTTCTGCTTTTTAACTTGTGTGGCATTGTTCTGCACAGCTTATTTTCCTATATCACATGGAATCACAGAAATGCTGGAAGGGATGTCTGGCTGATCTTAAGGACATCCTCCTGTGTCATCCACAGCAGCCCAGGTCATCTAGAGTTTTGCCTAGGCTGAGTCTCAAAAGCCTCAAGGACAGAAATTCCACAACTCACTTAAATAACCTATTGCCACACTGCATTACCTTCCAAGTGAAGAAGGGTCTCAATGTCCAATGTGCAAGGTGGGACTCTTGCCTTTGTCATAAAATCTGCAAGTGCTGAGAAGAGTTCAGCTCTGCTATCGTTGCAAGCAACTAGACATCAAGTCCAGTTGCAGGCAACTTCAAGCAACTGGACGCTACTATATGACTACCTCTTAACCCCTTATTTTCCCCTCTTCTCACTTTACATGCCTTATATCCCTCACTGTCTTGGTAGTCTTCCACTGGACTTTCTTCAGTTTTGCAACAATATTAGCACTGAAATGGGAATGCATAAACTGAAGGTACACAGAAAGAAATAGAATATAAGAGGAAAAAAAAATGAAAACATCACCATGTTTAGTTTAGTGTCAGGGAATAAAACAAGATCTACTTGCTGTCTACCTAGGTTTTTTTAAATAATGATTTCTTCTGAAATCACAAAATGTATCTACATTGTATATAATACTTACCATCAACATTGATGCACCTTTTCCTCAGTATACACGTATTTCTAACTGCTTACTCCCTATGTTAGCCCTCACATAGTCAGATCACTTAGCCATTCTGTTTTGTCAGGTTGGTTTTGTCTGACTTTATTTCCTAAACTGGATCACAATGTATTCTCACAAATGGTGGTGACAGCACAATAAAAACAAGACCAACACGCAACCTACCATGGACAGGACTCCTCAATCTCTATGTGTCATATATTCAAGGATTGAGAGACTTCATACTGTGGATCCAGTATGAAATACAGTCAGGCGTTTTACTATGCCATCTATAACCCTTGGAAAGCAGAAATTCTAACAATTTCAAAATCAATATTGTTACAATAGGTCCCAAAACTAAGGACAATTCTGTTCAGCTTAATTACAAAATAGTGAGGAGTATTTTTTTGATGAGAAGACTAATCTCAGGCACCAAATCTGACAACTGTCTCAGTACTTGATGGTAACATCAGTTCTAAAGCACCCTATCAGTTTCAATGTCAAATTCATCGGATTACCTGGTTACCATCAAGAATAGCATCTTCTACTTCTGCTTTGTCCAAATTCAAACAGGAGGCAACAGTATCCAGCAAGTAATCATGCCTGCCATCCAGCTGAGCACGTTTGGCCTCTCTTTCTTCCTTGAGCTTTTGCTGTTATCAAACACAAAGCAGACAATAAATAATTCACAATATATTTTGAAGACAAAAATAAAGAAAATGCTAAAAGCTATTTTTAAAAGTAAAGGCTATTATATTCTTCCATACTTGTGGTTTATGTTTTTAAGGCATGCAAATTTTTAGGAGTGTCTGCTGTTACGATTTTATAGTTAATTTCCTTTGTTCTGTTTTCAGATTAGCACAAGATTTCTATCATCAGTCATTTGTGCAATATTATTTGTTGAAAGGCTTTGTAGGGGGGGAAAAAGGTGGTTTATATGTACAGCTCCATCATTCCACAAGTTCCTCAACACTTTAAGTCCTTAGTCCCAGCTTTTCAGTTTAGTCATATACAACCATCAAGTCAAGACAGGATTCTGACCCATTTTTGTTATTAATGGAAGATACTGTAAGTGTTCTCTAATAAAGGCAGATGCTGCTGGAGGAAGCTTGAGTTTCATACCTTATGTCTTTAATATAATGAGAAGTAAAACAAGCCACAAGCCTCAAAGTACACAAGTGTTTACAAATGTGCCTAACTACAGCTATTATACCATTCTTCAAGCAGTATGCCTACTCTTCTAATTAAATTGAATTCCCATACGTAATACAACTCATTACATTATAGACAAAATAGCCTTCTGGAAGAGTTACTGATATTATTGTGCTTGTGGATTACAAGATTTAATATCATTTCATTTTCAAAAGAAATTTAGAATTATGTTTCATTGGCGGTAAATTCAATTTTTATTTCCCCGGTGATGATGAAAAATCTAGGCACTCTATAAAGCATGCACAAATGATTTCTCCACAAGCTTCTGCAGAGCCAATAGGACTTGCACAATATACTTTATACCCTTCTGTAAATATCTTTCCTAATTTCTGAAGGAATTTTCAAGTATTTTGTAAACTCATCATTACTAGCATGCCTTCATAGTGCTGAATGCACTGGAAATGTTTTTCTGTGTTAGAGACAAGCAGGTAATACGTGACGAATGCAGTAGCAGATTCATTTGTATATGTACTTTATGCTATTTCACTTGCCATTCCCTTACACGGTCTCCACTTTCCCAAAAGCGAACTGTCATCATGGGAGTGGCCTTTCCTACATTTTCTCAAATCAGGGCAGAAATATTCCCCCAGGTTAAGACACACATAACACAGCCATGTTGGACTGAATCAGCATCACAATAGGTAACACTATAATCCTAAAACCTGTTGTTTCAGTAATTTGAGCACAACTGATACTGCATCTTCAAAATCAAAAAATACAAACAATACTCTGCCAAGTAGTTAGTTTCTATTTAATCCAGGGGGAAAAAAAAAAAAGGGAAAAAACCACACAATTTTGTTTTACTTAAACTACAGAGACCTACTTTCTTTTCATTCTGCATTTCCAGCATAAAACTCCAGATATATTGCTATACAAAGTATTCATCATCCTACATTGGTTATCAGTTCCCAACTCCATCTATACAGACGGCTCTTGGTATTTTCCCAGCCTCCCCTTCTTCTACAGGCAGCTGTTTATGTAGGCTGAAATCACAAGCACCTTTTTCTCAAACTGCACAATCATGCCCTGATGTTTCAGTCTTTTTAATGCTTTCTGATTGAAGTCTCTCAAGCCCTACAACAAATATATTAGCTATTGTGTATAACATTAGGCAATATTTGGTGTTTAAGTCCGGTAACAAAAGCATTCATTAATATGTCACAAAAATTTTAAAGTAAGTCTAGTTAATTCCTTTAATGAACCGTCCATACGGAAAACCAGGAATTATTAACCAGTGAATAAAGCTATAGATTAAGACATTCACTTGTATTTGTCACACGTCACTTCTGGAAGGCATTTGCATCATTCTGGTGGATATCTAATTAATGCAAACTTCATGCATGTTTTTCCTGATAGTCACTAAAATCCAATTCAAGAACTCTGCCTGTCATGCTTCCATATTTTGACTAATTGCCATTTCTAAGAACAACTCCTCCTCCCCAAAAGTTCACCAGTCAAACTTTCACTTGTCAGTTGTTGCAGTCATCAGAATGCACTCTTGCCTCCGGTTGTCCCCAAGAAAGTAGAAGAATTCTAACTTCAGTGCTCTAAATAGTAAAGTGTTAATTTAATTATTTAAATACTCAGAAGCTAGACTGAAAACCAGGCAAAATACCAGTTTTCTTTTTCATACTGCTTAAAGAATACTTTTTAAGATATTATTTACTTAGGATTACCAATCTCAGATAACGCATTGCAAGAAAATATTGAGCTTTCTCTCTCATTCTTTCCTCACTTCCATTTTTAAGGGCCAGACAGAAATGAGCAAAAGGCTCATGGAAGAACAAGTAGATTTCTATTCCAGATTTGGTTCCTTCCCAATTTCTGCAAAGGAATGCATTTCAGGCCCTCAGTCCTTTTGTATCAACTAGGACTCCAGTGAAAGAATCACTAAACTGTTCCAAAATTCAATCTTTGGACTTCAAGATGCTAACTTTAATTACCCCCACATCCCATTTCAAACCAGCAACGTGGAAATGCTTACGAGTTTTTGTATATTTTATGTCCTGAAGGATTTACTACAAAAACACATACCCCTAAACAGCATCTGGAGGAAAAAAAAAAAAAAGAGGCAAGTTTCTATAATTCAGATAAACATAATTTAATAGAATACTGAAAGAGTAAGATTTGAAGATGGAAGGACTGCTAAAGCATGTAAGCTATGATCTTGTAGGTAAGAGAACTGCTGGCACATGCAGTAACACTTGCATACAAACCCTGATACATAGCAGCAGCAATTCTGATCAAGGTCACACCATCACAGCCTCCTCATAATGTCCCATGATGCAGAAGGATCCAGAGAGAACCATATTTTCAAGAGAAAAATGCCGTCTTAATTAACTGAAAGGATTGCCCAGGTTTTTTATACAGTACAGCTCTACCTCAGATCTTCATTTAAAGAACAGCAACATACCCATGTTTAGTTTGGGATTTCTTCTCCAACTTGTACTTGGTTACAAAGGTAAGAAAGGCTGTATGACACAGTCCCACAACAGATTCAAGTACAGAGCTAATCTAATTAGCTGAAAAGTCCTTCTTTGATGACTAGTCTAGCTATAACACGTAACTTCCTTTGTTATGCAAAATCTTCATATTCCTAATACCTCACTCCTGAAAATTGAACACAGGAAATTAATTTCAGTAGACTTCTCCTGAAGCAGAATAAAAGGGAAATTTTAAATTTATTTGAAATATGCCTAAGCCCATAACCATCATACTGTCCACTTGAAGAAACAAATGGAAATTCAGTTCAATTTTTTTTGTTTTCTAACTATCATGAGTATATAAATATAGATATTTAAGCAGAAGATACTAAAAAAAACTCAAAAAACAGAAGTTAGAGGTGCCAAGGGTCCTTCCTTTGAAACAACAGCCTCAGAAACCAAATATTTACTATTGCAAACTTCTCCATAACAAAGTACGGTTGGTAATGTGCCTGCAGACACTCTAAATAGAATTAGCATTAATGTTATTTAGTATGCAAGTCATAACTGCACAAGCTAAAACTTGTTCCTGAGCACAGTTTAACCAACAAATAATGCATTTGGATGTCAGAACACAGAGTATTACTGATTTTAGACAATCTCAGTTCAAGGACTTATGGATACGCAATACACTGAGAAGTCCAATAGTAAAAAAAAGTCAAAAAAACCATGATCAGCTGTTAATTTACTGTCTTGTCCAACAATTTGAACAGGGCATTCCTCTGTCTCCCCTTTAGCTTGCTAAGATGTTTTATAGTGCCTAGGCATTGCTCATAGATTTCCCTGTGAAAGTAAACTGCAAACCATTTTTCCCACTTTGTAAGCACCTTGAGTTTTCAACAGGCACACGCTTTTTTATTTGCTCCTCTCCAAAAGACACACACCCTACAGAATTAGGGCAGTCCCCTTAGCTGACTCTCAAATCTCAAACATCAGTGAGAGCGTTCCCACATTTGTTACAGCATTGCATTAACTCAGGAACAGTTTGTTCAAATAACCAGCTTTTAAAACTAATTTAAGGGTCTTAAGGACTTCTATCTTTTATTATTGTTTCTTAATCGTACATCATGTCCTCAAAATTCTATTTCCATTTTACAAGCATGGGAAGAGTAAATTCAATTTTCCATGGTGGCAGAGCCCATCCCTGTTTAGTTGCCAGATCTAGCACCAAGCTCTTTATTTCACTGATATAACATTTGTGAAATTACACCATTACCAGACCACAGCAACAATCTGGAAAAGATACTAGTACCAGCAGCTAAATGCATAAGTATCTCCCAGTGTAATTTACCTTTCAAAACAAATTGTGCAACTAAACCTTGATTGATACCCTCCCAAATAATTTATAAGAGCAGGCACGCAAAAAAAAAAAAAAAGCCTACTTTATGAGAAATATCTATCCCAAATACTATGTTTTGCTTTAAAGGGCAAATTTTATCCATTTTTATACCATTAGAATGTTTTGTGAAACCAACATAAACCACCTACATCCTTTTAAAAGACACATTTTTCTGCACCCCCCCCACAATTCACACCTTTATTCGAAGTATTCAGTTAGTAGTCTGTACCAAGTCCCAAGTTCAGTTTTCCTTACCTTTATAACCCTGCCAATGCTCTGTTTCCAAAGTTGCTTTCTTCCAGCTCTAAACATTGTACTACTCGATATAAGTATCAAGTCCTGTTTTTCAGCAATAAGCCTTAAACCATAGAGCAAGCTCCTTGATTCATCATTTTGCATTCTCTCCACCACCTTTCGTTACTGTTTGTTTCATTCCTTTTCTGCAGGAACATCAAAAAGAACTGTAGAAAATACAGTAAGGACCTAAAAACCCAGCAACTATTAACCTTAGCTCTGCATTCAAAATTCAGTTCTAATGTGCATCTAAATTACTTGAAAACTAAATTGGACTACTTCAGAAACTAGAGGTCTCTAATCACCAGAAATTACCGCCTGTAGGTGAGGAGATGAAAATTACTGTTACCAGCTACAGTGTTGTTAAGGTGATATTGTTTATATACAAATGCCACTCCATACGATTCATTGTGCTCAAGGGCAACATAACCATTTGCAAAAGTCAGCCTTATAATTGCTTAACTGATTTGTGTTTAGCCTTCTTAAACAACCCTCATGTCAACAGACACCTTTGTTTCCCTGTCATAGATGACTGTTT
>NW_009727840.1:0-3098 GCF_000703405.1 Apaloderma vittatum
TAACCCAAACATTTTGAGGGAACTCCAGTCCGGAACCTTCCAGCTTGTCTCTCCCGAAAAGCCTGAGCCCATCCATGGCAGCACAGAGCAGGACCTCCTCTGCTGGTCCTTCCGTTTTCTGCCAGGAGAACTGTCTGGGAGTCACACTGTGGAGCTTTTCACTGGTGTTTTAACGTGTGGGCCCCTTTCTTGGGCATGTTTTTGCCATCTGCTTTGGAAGATCTGAACCTTCAGGCCTTGCCCAAAGGACATACCCTGTTATGAGAGCACTTGTGTCAGAGAAGAGCCTGTGGGCTGTCCCTGCCTGTGGTCACACCACAACCACACCACAGGATGGGGACCAAGCTGCCAGAGCCCTCAGGCCTAACCCCAACACAGGGGATCAGGAGGAGAGGGTGGGAGTGGAGAGAGCAGCTCTGGAGACACCAAGCGCTGGTGCTCCCCCGCCGTGCTGCTGTGCCGGGACTCTTCTCCCCTTCCCCTCAGCACAAAGAAAGAGAAAAAAGAAGACACTGAATTAGAAAGAGCCTGAAAACATTATCAGATGTAAGAAAACGTCAACAACAATAAAAAATAATAGAAATCAGGTGTCGCGGGTCAGGGCTGGGCCAGCCACTAACACGGAGAGATGCTCTCTAACCCCCTCTTCCCCCCCCCAAACAGGAACGAAAAGGGAACAAAGCAGACAGACTTATGGATTAGAGAATAAAAACTAGAACAACTTTAATGAAACAAACATTTTAAATTAAGCAATAGATAACGTTGAAAAGATAAAAGTAAAGCACTATATACAACTATAGATAGTAGCCCGATATGAAACCCTACTCCCTCCCCCGATAGCAATCCCCACTGATGCTGCAGAGCAGGAGGCACTGGGGAAGTCCCAGGCTCAGCGACAGTGGGAGCTGGATACAGGGAGCTGGATTCGGGAACTCAGGATCGGATCAAAAGCAGGAGATCGGATGGAGACCTCCCTGGACACCGGCCTTTGGAGAAAAGGGCCGAAACTCTCGTGATCACTCAATTTACACTAAATATGACGTACATGGGATGAATTACTCTCATTGGTCACCTGTCTTGTTTATTACACCCCCATAGGTGCAACATTTCACTTCCTTGGGACACCTCTTAGTTCCCGGTACCCCCAGCGAGGCACACAAGAGCCAGCAGTTGCCTTGGGCGCTGTTGGAATAAGTAAAAGTAAGAGCCTTTCTGCATCCCGGTCCCAGGCAGTAACTATAAACATCAGGTATTATCACTGGCAATAGCACACACTGTCTGCAAAAGCATGCTGCGAACTTCAGAAAGTGCAGCCTTTTAGAAGACACTGAACTGGAAAGTAAAAATCACTAAAAAGAACTGGGTTTTTAGCTAAACCCAGGACAAAAGGCTGGGCCTGCAGTGAGCTACAATATATCTGTTATGCAGAATAAAATAATCAGGCTATTGCATTAGAAAAATACGTGGTGATCATTTTCCTGAGGGCATCCTTGTGCTCCTGGTTCCTCAGGCTATAGATGAGGGGGTTCACTGCTGGAGGCACCACTGAGTATAGAACTGATACCACCAGGTCCAGGGATGGGGAAGAGATGGAGGGGGGCTTCAGGTAGGCAAAGGTGCCAGTGGTCACAAACAGGGAGACCACAGCCAGGTGAGGGAGGCACGTGGAGAAGGCTTTGTGCCGTCCCTGCTGTGAGGAGATCCTCAGCATGGCCCTGAAGATCACAACATAGGACAACAGTATGAAAACAAAACATCCCAAAAATGGAAAAGTACTAACCACAACAAGCCCAACTTCCCTGAGGTAGTGTAAGTGTGAGCAGAAGAGCTTGAGGATGTGTGGGATTTCACAAAAGAACTGTCCCACAGCATTGCCCTGGCACAGGGGCACTGAAAATGTACTGGCCATGTGCAGGAGAGCATTGAGAAACCCACTGACCCAGGCAGCTGCTGCCATGTGGGCACAAGTTCTGCTGCCCAGGAGGGTCCCGTAGTGCAGGGGTTGGCAGATGGCCACGTAGCGGTCATAGGCCATGATGGTGAGGAGACAAATCTCTGCTCCAAGCATGAAGGCAAAGAAAAAGAGCTGGGTAGCACATCCTAGGTAGGAGATGCTCCTGTTGTCCGTGAGGGAATTGGCCATGGCTTTGGGGACAGTGGTGGAGATGGAGCCCAGGTCGAGAACAGAGAGGTTGAGGAGGAAGAAGTACATGGGGGTGTGGAGGTGGTGGTCCCAGGCGATGGTGGTGATGATGAGGCCGTTGCCCAGGAGGGCAGCCAGGTAGATGCCCAGGAAGAGCCAGAAGTGCAAGAGCTGCAGCTGCCATGTGTCTGTGAATGGCAGGAGGAGAAACTGGCTGGTGGAGATGCTGTTGGACATTTGCTACCTCTGGCCATGGGGCACTTCCTTTGGAGAAAAAGACATTGACAAGTTAACAAAGATTTCTCTGGGAAAAATCAAAGCCATTTCCCACAGACTCTATCCCTCTCACACAGACACCCCTTCATTTTCCAGGAGACCTTCTTTCAACTCCATGGCTGGGGTCTTGCTTGATGTTGGCCCATTATGTGATGAGAAGCAGGGATCCGCCCAGGGGCTCTCGGTCAGTAAGACCTGCTCTGCAGCCCTCACTGGGAGCGAGGACTCCTCCTGGGATTTGACTTCATCTTTTGAAACCACTTTGCACGCAGAAGGGCACGCCAGCTTCTGCAAGGGGATGGAGAAGGCACTCTTTAAGAGTTCCAGGGTTCTTTACAACTCCTTCCACCTCTCCTGGAGAACATTCTGGTATGTCAGAAACCCACAGCATTTCTGCTGCTCTCAGGGAGAACAGAGAGGGTGCTGCAAGACAAGAGGATTGTCTGGGACTTAGTGCAGAGGATGTGGAACTGCTCTGTCCCTTTGTCTAGTTCCCCTGTTTCTCTGAGCTTCCACCTCGCTGCAATGGAGGGTGATCACTTTTCCTTATTCACCTGAAAAGTAACCAGACACAGCTGAGAGCAGTGAGGTCAAGCACAGTTCAAGGTTTCAACACCCTCTCTTCTAGCCCAGGACACACCTGGCTTCTTTATCCAACCCATCAGTATTTCTCTCCTCA
>NW_009727841.1:0-24319 GCF_000703405.1 Apaloderma vittatum
TATATCTATATCTATATCTATATCTATATCCATATAATTATATCTATATCTTTATCTATATCTATTTCTCTAACATCTATGTCTATATCTATCTGTCTGTAACTATATCTCTGTATACACAGACACATTCACACAAAGGCCAAGGAAAATTTTGTTTCTATGAAAATATAAAATTCAAACATGGATTTGTATTTTTATAGTGATGTTGTTTACATAAATATTATTTAAAAAACAATCTCTGTACATTCATTAATTTTATTCTATCATAAACGACTTAAAAGTGCCAGGATATATTTGCAAGCCTTATGTCTGAACAAGGAACAAAATCCACATGCTTACCTTTGGAGAGTTTTCAAAGATCAGAAGGTTGGTTATTTAATCCTATCTTTGCCACCAGAGAGAGAAATTTTCCATATATCTGTATGACTTCTTCCTCAATCTATGAGCCAAAAAACCTAAACTATAGTACCTAAGCATCCACTATACACAGACTGTCAGTTCTGTTCAGTCGTAATACCCTCTGTTGCCTTTAAGGAATCTTATACTTCTCCCTAGACAAGGCCCCTCTGAAACTGGGCTACAGTGAGATGCAACACAGTTTGTTTAGACCTTCCCACTTCTTGGTAGTAAATTCAGATGGACTTCAGCACTCATGGGCTGGATGAAGTGGTACTTAAGTAGGTGCATTTTTTGCTCTTTGTCTACACTAGAAATGCAAATGTAACATGGAGAAACCTGATTGTTCTAGTTGCCCTTTGCCTTTAGATCAGGTGGACTAGAGCAGGAAAGATCTTTAGTGAAATCTTCCCCTGTAGAAAATCCTCAGGCCCTTCTGATGGCAAGAACTACAGTGCAATGAGTCATTGCAGAATTGCTTTTTCTTCCTTGGATAACATTTAGGTATTTGTTGATCCTTCAGGACTTTTTTAAAAAAAAAACTGTCAAAAAAAAAAAACCATAAAGAATTTGGTCCTATTCAATATGATTTTGTAAAATGTTTCAAGAACATATTTTTAAACTACCTCGCCCCATGAGCAAATTGCATGTGCATAACAGAAATGTTGATGCCAGATAGTAGGATTAAAAAAAATACATTTAAGAACATAAAACCTTTTTATATTATTTTAAAACCTTGAAAATAATAGTTATGCAGGTAATGCTGTCAGGAGAATCAAAAATAGATTTACATTTCCAAAGTCACAGGTTTTCATGAAAGTGACAAAAATTTTTTACAGAAGAAATCATCTAGTTCTTTCTGTTATTACATGTTCTTATTCTCTATTGATTGAGGCAATATACCAGTAATTAGAAACTGAAGAACTATTTCATTTGAGGAGAAAAATGATCTGATTCTTTGAAATAGAGTCAAGTACCTGGAGATGACATTGGACCTTAGGATATTTTAGAAATCCTCAACTAAGAGAGCATAGAGCTGCCTGCATGAAAATAATGAAAAACGTCCAAATAATCAATAGGGAAAATAAGAAAATTACACTTAGACTGGTTTGGAGCTGGACATGATGACATCACTAACATGAGAGAGGCACAGAAGATATTAAAATAATTTACATTTTTTAAATTGATTCTATTCCCTTCTGCCTCATCTATGTCTCAGTTTCCTAAAGTTTGTCATTTCACTCTGCAGCATTGCTGTTGCCACTCTAATTTAGTTTTCAGGTAATAGAGTGAAGGATGTGGTCTCTAAGGAAAAGCATTTCATGAATAATTTAAAAACTCTATCTCCTTGGAATGTTTCCGTTTCTACAGGGTCGTGAGAACCCCACACCTGCCCCTGAACTGAGAGTTAGTCCTTAAAAATAAGTCAAGCTGTAAAGCACATCCTGGAAGACAAAATCATTTCAGCCTCTTCCCCTTTCAAATAAATTAAAAAGGATTTTGTCTGCAGCTGAAAATGTCATTATCATCAAAGTCTTATTCTGTCACAGCAGAGCAAGATCAATTTCTTAGAGACACTGCAGTAGCTTGGCTGCTCTATGTGGTTCTTCGCTCCCTCAAAGCTGCAAGCAACCCTTGACAAATTCACTTTTCTTGCTTGTGAGTTAAAAACTGGGGAGGAGGAATGCTCTCACAGAGCAGTAAACGTGTTGCTAGAATATGGCCTCAAGTAAGAAAGGAAGCTTTCTCTAACTATTGCTGAGAAGGAGAAAAAGAAAAGAACCTAGTTCCCAAAGTCATAGAAAGAAAAAAAAAAGAAAGAAAGGCATGCTGTAAGAGAGAAGAAAGAAGACCAACTCCCTTTCTTCACAAATATGAGACTATGTGTGAGTTCACACATGCAAATATAGATTCGTGTTTGGAGACTTGCAGCTTGTTGAGTGTTAAATGAAAATAGTGGAAACTTTTTAAAATATGTCAATACTTTCACATATTTCACTAGCTTTAATTTTTTTCCTGATATTCTAGATGATAGTTCTTTTACAAGAGGCCTTCTGAATGGTTTCTGAAGTGGAATTATTTTTTATCAGATCATTGTACTCTATTGAATTCCACAAAAATATTTCATCTGGTAGGCTCCCTTTGACCCTGAAAATGTGATCCACATTTTAGTCTGCATTATTTATATGTTTTAGCCCGGATTTTCAGGAAGACCCAAGTACTTTAAGTGCCCAAGTCCTAATGAAACTCTGCCTCTTAAGTTAAAATTCTCAGTATATCCAGAGAAAAGTTGGACAAGTTTCCTGAAGGCATGCCTTGTAGATGAACATGATAGGAAGGAAACATTTTTCAAAAATTTCATGTCTCAGAAGCTGAATCTGGGATCATTTCTGGCAGTAACTCAGAGAAAGAAGAGTGGCTCCCTAGAGTATGCACGATTCCATAGTGGGTCAGAGCATGTCATTTCTTTCCTGAATGACCTGGATAAGTCACTCTTCTCAGTCCTTTCCATTTAGCTTTCTCCCATGATAACAACACAACCCATAATGAGTCATACAGTATAATGTTCAACACTCTTGGTCTAACGATCCGTGAATATAAATAACTTTTTTGGAAAAATCTGTCAGTTACAGCCACTTAAGTCAACTTGTAGACTATGGGATTCTGTAATTATGTGTTTATCTTGGAAGGTGTTTCTGTGCTGGCAAACTGCCGAGGGTTGTTATTGTTCTACAGATTTTATGAGGCATTTTTCAAAAAGTACTGGTATTGAATGTATCAAAGTTAAGATACACAACACATTGTGTGTTTATTTTCAATTTTGTCTATCAAGCTTATTTAAGGTAAATAAAACATACTATGTAGCATTGTAACATGTCCCATAATATTTCCAGATGTAAGTAGTGCAATTTTTTTGCTAGCAGTTCACTAAATAGTGTTTTATGATGTTAAACTAATTTTTGACATGATTGTTGAAAGATAGAACTCCTTAGCTTATATTTAAAACAAATGACCACAAATTATTGAAGTAGTTCATCAATTTATTAGCATGTAATTAATCAGCAATTAGTGAACTAGATGCTTAGGATCAATATCAGCAATACATTAGATAAAACTAATATGAGACAGATATGAAATATTAATAATTATGGAAAAATCCGTATGCACCCTTTCATAACTAACTGCAAGATGTTCTCATCCCCCTCCCAACATATACACACTCACAGACACACACAGACACATGCAATTCCACTTTCTCAAAGGTCTTATAGGGTAACAGCAAGCCCCTTCCCTGCAAGATGTACACACCCCTCCCAGGGAAGATGTTGGAGTTTGAGCTTTGCCTGTACCTGTATTGTTCCATACAACCTGCAAGTGCACACACTGGAGAGTAAGTGTCCTATGAGGCAAAACACAGAGCTGTGGTGTTGGTCCCTATATGTTGCACCCTGGAGTGCCACCCAACCATCTGGAGTGCAGTGGTTCATGGCAGCTTTTGAGGAGGTTGCTGTGCCCAGCCTGGGCAGTAGTCATGATGACATGAGGTGATGTCTTGCAGTGTCAAACTAGGTCTGACTGCTGCTGCTTTCCCTGAAAGGTTTCTTCCTTGCTCTGTGTTGAGTAGTTGAGTATTTTCATGTTTTCTTTTGGCTTCTCTTCCAGTTGTCTCTTTCTTTGCTTCAGAAGTCTCTTTCTCTCATTGGCTACTGTTTATATCCCAATATGGGCTGCCTTCCTCTTTAGTGTGATCAGTATGTTGTAAACATTCTTTCAAACAGTTTCATATATTCAATTCACATATTCACGTTTAACACCTTAAGTGGTGGTGTCCAGGCCATTTGCTAAGGGTGGCTTGGGTAAGCATATGACTTTGGAGAGTTAAGGATGAACTTCACTACTATCAATGATAGATCTCAGCAATTTTGTCACAATGCACTAGATATGTATCCCTGCCCATGACAGGGAGGTTGGACTAGATGATCTCTAAGGTCCCATTCAGCCTATGCCATTCTATGATTCTATGATATGTCTGTTTGAATGTCTGGGCTGTCCTACACAAACATAGACTGTTGGAGAAAAGTTCATAGATTTAAAATAAGCAAACAATGCTTGTATAAAAATAAGGAGTCATTCATATGCTTCAGAATAATTAAAGTGAATTTTTATCAGAAGAGATGTATATATACTAAGAAGGGAAAGAAAACGGATCATGTCATGTCATGTTTTCACACAAGTCATGGCAAGATACATGATTTACCTCACTTTCAAATTATTATGTTTTGATTATAAATTTTTGTATATAATCTGTTTTAAATTATTAAGATATTGTTATGTTCTTAGTAGTGACAGTTACACTTTATTATCTCTTGTGCCTTCAACCATTTGTTATTGCGGTGCGTAATCAAGTCTGAAGAATGTATATTTGGTTAATGACATGCTGAATAAAAGTTCCACAGCATTTTCTCACTGGTAAGTCTTACTTAGCAAAATTTTTTTTAAATAATTCCACTAATACTTTAGTGAAACTATATCTGAATAAAAGGTAACTTTTTTTTTATTTATTGAGAATCAGAATAACTCATTAACAACCAATGGATTTTTTTTCCCCTTGAAACTGCATTAGTTAGCATCTGCACACGCTATCCTTTTTCATAAGATATAAGTGAGACTTCTACGAAAATAAGGTTCTTTCTTGAAAGAGAAATTGTTGTTAGACCCGTACCTCACGCTTATATAATAAGTCTCCACAGTCTTTGACTCTCAGCAGGACTTATTAACTCAAACATAAGACTGTTAACACATCTTCAGGTTTACAGCTAGATCCTGCCTGGACAGCTCAGAGTAGCTGAGAGAGAACTTATTTGCATCAAACCACAAAACAGTGAAACGGGGTAAACAGCAGTATCCTCTGACTTTTCTCTGTGTAAGTTACCATTCCTGAAACGGAAGAAGCAGAATTTTCCATTTCTGTAGGACTATTTGTATGTTTGAATTGAGACTTTTTGTCTTTTTTGTTTCATATCTGATTACAAGAATATAGTGATTGTGCTATATAATATTGAGAGAGTTGACATTTTAAAACATTTTTTCAGAGAAGGTGAATGCAGAGCAGAAATGTTACTTGTAGCTCAGAAACCCCAATTTTATGACTTTTCTCTGTTGAAAGTATGTTGATTGTTGACAAATACATAAGCTACAGGTTGATTAATTTTCAAACGATGCATGGCAGTTATTTCACTTGCAACTATATTGAACAGGAAAACTTCAGTGAAACATGCTAGAAATACCAGAGCTGAGAAAGGGCTGTACTTCGTAAACTACCAGAATAGCCTGCATATTATTACCCAGAAAAAATATTATGACTATGCAGTTTTCTTGGATGGTCATTTAAATTATTTTAAATATTTATAATTCATGTTAATTTTAGCATAGTAAACCATTACAAATTAGTTCCAAATTTATGAATTAGGAGATGTGTATCATGTATATACACACAAAAAAAAAAATTATATGTTCTTATTTGAATAATTTGCAGATTGTAGAAATACATTGGGAAAGATGAACATATTTCTAGGAAATTCCTCTGTGCTCCAGTCCATTTCTGGATTTTCCAGTTCTACCCTGATGTAGGGTGGAACTGTATTTTCCATATAGTTTTCAGGTTACTATATTAACATAGTCTTAAAACAGTGACATTCTTTTTAGGTCTAGACAACTCATAGATCTATATATTGATAATGCACAAGAGATGACACAGGAAAAAAAGAGAAAGTTTTTGTAAGTAGACAGGAAGTGGTTTTCACATCTCAAATATGAGACATTTTGACTGTTGGATGCAACATATTACTTGGATATTATTTTAAAATAATAGTTAGAAATTATTGCCGTCCATTCTTGTTTTCATATTTTTGTATGAAGGTTACTGTTTTTTTAAAAAGTTAATTTTTAAACCCATTGCTTCTGCTGAGGAGAAAAAGTTCGATTATATTTATTTTGTACCTTCAGGGTAACCTAAACGAACTTAGGGATTAAAAATGGAAGTCTGGTTTGAGAAAAGCAGTTTTCTCTCCAGTGCATGGTCTAGAAATGAATCCTAACAGAAAACAAAACCGTTAATATAACATATTAATGTTGTCTATCATTGATATATCTGTTATTCGCAACTTAATAGTCATACAGATAGAGGCTATGGGGAATAATATTATTAGAAGATTCTTGGATGTGCAAGGCTAAGTGTTTATCGGTCAGTCTAGACACTCAAATCAAAACTGCTTACCTTTTCTTTTATATTATTACTTGCCTTCTGTATTTTTTGCAGAAGAGAATGGACAGACATTTTGCCCTGAGTTAAGTACTTATGTTCACTTAGTGCCAAGAATGGAAAGAGCAGGAACATCCAGAGGACAATTCTGAAATGTAACATCCAAGCTACACAGAAAAAAAATTGTTCTTTTGGCTTTGTTTTCTCTGCAGATTCTAAATGGATCTTTAAGTGAGTAGCTTATGCTCAAGTTTCATAAGGCAATGGGAGTGAGGTAGACACAATGACACAACTACATGACTCATTGGCACACAATCTAAACCCTATTAGCTCAGCAGGATGGGGCAGTGCATAACCTATTTTTTCCCAGAGTTTCTATCACCCTGTGATCTCCTATCCCAAACATGTTACAAAACTGCAAAATTAGAGCAGCTGTGGAACAAAGTTCATCTGTTGTGGGTTTTTTGTTGTTTTTTGTTTTGTAGTTAATATCACATAGATAATTTAGTTAAAAATGAGGAGATGTACCCAAGGTTTCATTCATCTGTGCAGTGCTTTTGAGCTGCTTTCACACTGTCACAGGTGTCTGATTCCTAATTAACATTGTCAATAAGTAATATTTACTATTAGTTGGGATGAATCCCAGTACTACTTTTAAATAAGCATATATTAGTGTATATAAAATGGCAAAATCAGTTGAAGATAAATAAGTAGATAAATAAGTTTTAGTGATATCTTTTAGGAGAACATATTTATTACATAAATACACATTTAACTAAATTACAAGCTGGAAACAATACAGCTTAATTAAGTATTAAATGATGATGATAACGAGCGTGCATCTCCTGAGGTCCTGCCTTAGCCAGTGCCTTGTGTGTACGACAGAAAGTAGTTCATTGTGATGAAGGATGTTGCTTCAAATCACAATACTCACCAGTCCTTATGCAAATGGACAAAGTCCCAGATCTCTATTAATGAGATTTAGATATTCACAATAATATTGTGTATGCTAAGTTTAGGTGTATGATGATTAGCTTTCCTAGCAGCTTAGAATTACTCCTTTATACTTTACAGTATTTAAATTTATTTAAACATGTAAATTATACATGTTTTTATTCTTCATACAGCAGAATTTTACTACTGAAAGGGAGACAGCAATGTGCTCTTGTGGCCAAGAGGGCCAATGGGATCCTGGTGCATTAAGAAGTGTGTCCAGCAGATCTAGGGATGGTTCTCCTCCCCACTCTACTCTGCCCTGGTGAGACCACACCTGGAATACTGTGTCCAATTTTGGGCTCCCCAATTCAAGAGAGACAGGGACCTATTGGAGAGAGTCCAATAGAGAGCTATGAAGATGATTAAGGGACTTGAACACCTCTCCTATGAAGAGAGACTGAGAGAACTGGAGCTGTTTAGTTGTGACAGAAAGGGGATCTTATTAACATACATAAATATCTGAGGAGTGCGTGTCAAGAGGAAAGAGACAACCTCGCCCAGCAATAGAACAAGAAATAATGGGTTCAAGTTAGAACATAGGAAGTTCCACCTCAATATGAGGAGAAACTTCTTTACTGTGATGGTGAGAGATCACTGGAACAGGCTGCCCAGAGAGGTTGTGGACTCTCCTTCTCTGGAGACTTTCAAAACCTGTTTGGATGCATTCCTGTGTAGCCTGTCCTAGGGGATCCTGATCTGGCAGGGTGGTTAGACTAGGTGATCTCTAGAGGTCCCTTTCAATCACTAGCGCTCTGGAGAGAGACTTTTTACAAGGGAGTTTAGTGATAGGAATAGAGAGAATATGTTTAAACTGGAAGAAGATAGATTTATATTAGATATTAGGAAGAAATTCTTTATTGTGAGGGTGATGAGGCACTGGGAGAGGTTGCCTAGAGAAGTCGTGGATGTATTCTCCCTGGAAGTGTTCAAGGCCAGGTAAGATGGAGCTTTGAGCAACCTCGTCTAATGAAAAGTGTCCCTCCCTGTGGCAGGAGGTTTGGAACTAGATGACCTTTATGGTCCCTTCCAATCCAAATCATTCTATGATTCTCTGCTTGAAAATGTGGAAATTTTTCTTGAAAATGGATTCTAGTTTTGCATTCTTTTTCAGCAATGAGTCAAGTTAATTATTATATCTAATAATTTATCTATAAATATATGCATGTATATATTTTCCTGTCACTTTTTTTCATGCTTACATTCAGTATTTCTCCACAGAAGGAAATACCTTCCATAGAGGAAACATCTCAATGTTTTTTCAATGTAGGCAAGGGAATTTTATTTCACAATGAAAACTTAATTTTTAGTCTACTTTTTAGGAAGCTTCTCTGCATTCTTTTAGTATAAAAAAAAACTGAATCAAGTAATTTAAGTAGATTTTTAACACCATCAAGTTACAGACAGATAGTAAGAACACACTGTTCTAGGAGGAAATATCTTGTTCATGTCAAAAAGTTATACAAATGCTATGAAGGCAGGAAATGAGATAAGGTCTCTTTGTAGCCGAGTTTGCCAGTAACATTTCAATGGTGACCATGAAGTGAGTATATTGCAATGCATTTCTGTAGGAAAGCTGTCTTCCTTGCACTACCCAATGCAGACTTTATTTTCAGCATTCTTCTATTTCGATAAAATTCTTAGAGAATTATGGATAGTAAATCCAAATGATGTTTTAAAAAAGTGAATTGAACTTTGATGCAACTGTTTTCGTCTTTGTTGTGTTGCTTTCTAAATGCCATACATATCTATTGCACACGTATCTATACTTAATCAAACTGTAATCTTCTGTTAGTTGCATTTTTATTGCTTCAAATATTGCTTAAGTAGAATGATGTGAACTTATGATTTTATAACAAGTAAAATCTGTCTAGACACACTCAGTATCTAACTGAGCTTATGTGCATGATCGACAAGAATGACAATGATGACATAAATAATTTTTATATTTGTTTAACTGTAACATTACTGGTTAAATGGAACTTGCCTCTGCTACTCTGGCATGTTAAATTTCTTGGTAAACTGATGGTTGAAACTCCCTAAGCTCCTTTTAGAAGTTGTTTGTGTAAGAATTAAACTCGGAAATTAAGGCTCTCTTGATGGGACCCGAATTCAACTGATGGGTATAGGAGTATATAACAAAGGTATTAAGGAATGTACTAAAAATTGCTTCAAATATTAACCATGAAATATATGAATAATAATAAGCAGTGTTAACATTTTCAGTAGATGTAGTATCCATGTGGCACTTCAGACTTTAGAAGTAAACCTGCATTTTTCATTAGATGAATTATATATTTATTTCAGGCAATGACATTATTATATCTGCAGGCAGGTATCTCTCACCTTCTGATCTACAAGTCATGGATCACTGCTGTTAGGATTTTATTAAATTGGTACAGAAAAACTGAACTTCTTGCAAGGAGATGACATTTTACCTGGAGAAAGATAATACAATAAAGCACCATATTGCTACTGTCAACAATAAATGGACAATAAATACTCTTTTGAAACAAAAGTCTAATAGAAGGCAAAAGTGATGTAAATAACACTGAATATTGGCTGTTTTTTCTTATTTATTTGATGTATTATTTAACTTTTCCTACTTAACTCAAAGACTTTTAATATCTAGAATGTTTAAGCTATCTATTCTTGTATATCTTTTACGACTAGCAGACCTAGCAATATGTCTTTAAATGATTGAAATCATCAGTAATTTATTTACTTTGTTACAGTTCCACAATACAATTATGTAGAGAAAACTAAATGCATATAAACTAATTCATTCATAAATCAATATCCTATTCTTTCATTAATTCGCTCCTCAAAATAATTTTCATGAAACAAACAAAGTTTGTAGTACTAGGGTACTATCACACACCTTGTATTTAAAGGAATTATTAGTAGTCTCATATTATATAACTCATAACTAATAGATTTGTATTAGAAAACAAATCTTGTTTTGAAATCTTTTCTTCCTCCTCTTTTCTTACACCCTGACTTTCCCCTAAGAAAAAAACCCCAGAAATTATGAAAAGCTGTTTCAGAAGGATTGGAATCAATCATCAAAACGAGCAGAGATGCCTCATCACCCTCATCGTAAAAAACTTCTTCCTAATATCTAATCTAAATCTAATCTGCTCTAGTTTAAAATCATTGTCCCTTGTCCTATCACCACATGTCCTTATGAACAGTCCCTACTCAGCTTTCCTGTGGACCCTCTTCAGGTACTAGAAGGCCACTATAATGTCTCCCCAGAGCCTTCTCTTCTCCAGGCTGAACAAGCCCAACTCTCTCAACCTGTCTTTGTAGAAGGGGTGCTCCAGCCCATTTTTGTGGGCCTCCTTTAGACACATTCAAACAAGTCCATGTCCTCCTTTTGTTGAGGGCTCCTGGGCTGGACGCAGTACTCCAGGTGAGGTCTCACCAGAGCAGGGTAAAGGGGCATAATCACCTCTCTCAATCTGCTAGATACACTTCTTTTGATGCAACCTGACACATTTAATTTTCTGGGTTGCAAGCGTACATTGCTGGCTCATGCTGAGCATTTTATCCAACAGCACCCCCAAGTCCTTCTCTGCAGGGCTACTCTCAATCCGCCTATCAATCAGCCTATATTTGTGCTTGTTATTGACCTCATCTAGATGCAGGATCTTGCACTTGACCTAGCTGAACTTCATGAGGTTGGCATGGGCCCACCACTTCAGCCTGTCAAAATCCCTCTGGATGGTAGACCTTCCCTCCAGGATCTCAACTGCATCATGCATCTTGATGTTATTAGCAAACTTGGTGAGGATGCACTCAATTTCCCTGTCCGTGTCACCAGCAAAGATATTGTCCTGGTTTGAGCTAAAAAACCCAAATCTGTTTAATGATTTTTACTTTCCAGTTTGGTCTCTTCTAAAAGGCTGCATCTTCTCAAGTTAGCAGCATGTTTTTGCAGACAGTGCCTGCTACTGGCAGTGATAACACCTGATGTTTACAGTTACTGCCTGGGACTGGGATGCAGAAAGGCTCTTGCTGATACTTATTCCTGTAGTGACCAAGGCCACTACTGGCTCTTGTGTGCCACGCTGGGGGTGCCGGGATCACCAGGAAGTAAAAGGTTGCACCTCTGGGAGGTAATAGACAGGACAGATGATGAACAAGAATATTACATTTCATATACGTCATATTTGGTACAAATTGAGTGATCACGAGAGTTTCTGGCTTTTCTGCAATGGCCGATGTTCAGGGATAACTCAGTTCAATCTCTTACTTTTGATCCGTATCGTGAGGTCCCGAATCCAGCTCCCTGTATCCAGCTCCCACTGCCACTGAGCCTGAGGCTTCCCCATTGTCTCCTGCTCTGCAGCATCAGTGGGGATTGCTGTCAGGTGGGAAAGTTGGTTCAATATCAGGCTTATATACAGTTGTATATGGCTCTTTATTTTTATCATTTCACTATTATTTCCATTATTGTTTCATTAAAGCTGTTCCAGTTTTCTTTTTCTAACCCATAAGTTGCTCTCCCTCGTTTCCTTTCCCTTCCCTTTTTGGGGGGGGAGGGGGCAAGAGGGGGTTAGAGAGCATCTGTCCACGTTTAGTGGCCAGCCCTAATCTGCAACAGACATTAAACAGCACGGATCTCAATACCAACCCCTGAGGAATGCCACTCGTTACATGTCTCCATTTGAACACTGAGCCACTGATCACAGCTCTTTGAGAGCAGTCAGCTAGCCAATTTCACGTGCACATGAAAGAGCAAAGTGCATAATCTGTAAACTATTTACTCAGCAGTGCAAACTAGGCTCTAACTGGTTGGAGAACATCTTTTCTAAAAAGGCCTTGGGCTTCCTGGTGCAATAGCTGACCATAAGGCACCTATCTGGCCTTGTGGCAAAGAAGGAAAACAGCATCCTGGGAGGTCATCCTCTCTGCCTAGCAGTGGTGAGATACTTCTGGAATGCTGGGTCCATCTCTCAACGCCTCTGTTCAAAAAAGACATAGACATGGTGAAGCAAGTTAATGAAAGGCAACAAAGTTGATTAGGATTTTGGAGCATATGATGTACAAGGATAGGATGAGAAAGAAGGGACTATTCACTCTGGAGAAGGGAAAGTATATGGGAATGTTACTAGTGTTTATAAATACCTGATGGGTAACAAGCAGTAAAGATAGGGAATTCAGACTGTTGAGTGGCACTCAGTAAAAAGACAAAGGCAATAGATGCAAAGTGGAAAAAGGAAACTCCATTTAAACATGAGAAAAAATATGTGAAGGTGATGAAATATCAGATCAGATTGCTCACAGATGTTAGGAGTCTCCACTGCTAGAGATATTCAGAATCTGACTGCACGCAACCATGAGCAACATTCTGTATCTGACCCCGCTCTTACTAGTGAGGTTGGACTAGGTCATCTCCAGGGATAACTTCCTACTTCAGCCATTCTATCATTCTTTACTAGGATTTTATACCAGGAAAGGTGCTGCAGACTGAGTTTTTGGAGGTAAGAAAATAGATTTCTCACAATAATACTAATATCTTGAATTCTTGTTAGTTGCCTTTTATTTTCCTTTAAAAATGCTGTTTATCACTACTGCAACACTAATCAATCCTGATTGATTAAGCTACATTAAGAATTTTACAGTATTAATATAAAAGATAATCACTAAAGTATCCATTTAATAATGAAAGGGAATCAGATGTTTTTGTTCTTATATTCATTAACTGTTATTAGTACTGTCGATATTTCTAATGTGATTTGTATATAACTGTATGATATTAATATCCCTGAAGAGCTATTATACGTGGAGTGTCTCTGTGTTTATTCACTTGACCTCATGTTCAGATATCTAGAGTCATGTGGAAGAATGAGCTCTGTTATTTTCATGCCATATAACATCTAAGTAATATCCTAAATTGGGTTAAGGTCATAGATAGATTTGAATTTGCTCAAACTCCAGGAAGACTGGGAAGTGAGAGGTGCTTTTAGGAAGAATCTGAAAAATATTTGTCTTTGATTCAGAGGTATTTCTTAGTTGTCTCTATAATCTTGACAGCAGTGACAGAGTATTTTACCTTCTCAATCCATCTAAAACCTGTTATCTTTCTTTTTCAGGGTACCCAGAAAATGTGGTGGTATGAATATTACCTCAGGCTGAAATTTATTTGGAATTTAGATTTCACCTCTTAGCGGACTTTTGTTTAAAACCATATGGAGACTGGTACTAAAACATAGGATAGAAGTTACGCCTTTAAAAGTCATGTTTTTGGGAATGCGTGATTTTAATACAGTTCATGTTTTATAGCTGTCTATTGGTCCCTGAATAAATGTTTAAAATTAATAACTTTGACTAGTAAAACGTGAGATACCTTAGGAGGTATAAACCTGCTCCACTTGTAAGATTTACTACACTTGTGGTCAGAAGGGATATCTGAGATGTGTACTCAAAAATGGAGTAGATAGCTGTTATAAAATTTCCCAACTCTGAAATAGGTGGACTTGGAAGCACAAAAAAGGAATTACATTGTTTATTTAGAAAATGTAGTTTCTCAGAAGCCCTATGACATGGCAGTGGAAAGAATCTCTGAATAATTCTGCCTGCTTGATTTTTTATAAAAATTATTTGACTTAATATCTTGAGGGGAGTTATTATACTCTATTACTAATGATACAAGAGGACCTAGGTATTTTATAGGCATATGTTTATCACATTAATTTGAAATAAGTAATTCAAGAGTTATTTCTATAGCTTGTAGTAAAACATTATAAAAATTAAAACAGACTAAGAAAGAAGAACTGCAACAACAAAAACATTTCCTCAATATTCTTGGTAGCTCCTGAAGAAAAAGATGATTCTTAATTATCAGAACTAGCAGCAGTGACATTTTTAAGTTTAAAAAAGCAGGGGGAAAAAATGCCCTCTCTCTCATTATGGTAAGAACTGCAAAACAACTAAACTAATGATTTGACATTCATCATCAGTTTGCTGCATCTGCTGTGGTAGCTGGCAGTCCACTTGAAATGAATCCCAGGAGAGCAGCAGTGCTCGACTCACAGACACTTTGGCCATGGATATTAAATGATCATGAGACCCTCAGTGCTGCAAAACTCTGAGGTCATTGCTTGCTATTTTACAGGTGTATGTTCAAGCACTGAATACTATTTGTACATAATGAAGTTGAACTTTTGTATACTTAGACTTTACAAAGCATTTCTGCATAGTTGTAAGAAAATAAGTTTATCTGAGTATACGTAAGTAGAAATGGTAAGTGCTAAAAAAGAAACGATACAGGATTCCACTAACAGAAAGAAAAACACAGTTAGGAATTCTTTTACCTTTAATAGCTTAATGACATTGCTATTGCAGTTTTTAATAATGTAGAGGTGGTTTGTGAGATTTTGTGCAATGTGTGATTTAGAGAGAAGACAAAAAAGGTATGAAAGCAATTATTTATTGTTCATATCTCTATACTCCCTCACAATAGTACCAGCTACTTTTTTTTTATTTCTCTAAAATGAACATCTGTTATAATTATGTAAATGTTATGTAATAACATATTTCAAAGAGGTATACAACTGTTATAATACTAACCAAAGCAGAGAAAATCCTAATAAGGAAACAAATAATGAAAAATCAGAATGTGTAGTACATTGTAATTACAATTTAACTATACTATCATTATGTTAAAGATCAGTTACATCCAATATGCATGAGCTGTCAATTGTACTTCGGAGTTAAGCTATATTTTCAAATTTATATATATGAATACAGAAATACTTACGAATACAATATATAATACTTATGAATACAATATATATAAATATTTATAAGGGTTTTTGTCTAATTTTTTTAATTTCAAGGAAAATACTTTGAATCTGTTTTTCTTTTTTGTTTAAAATCACTAATAACTAGGAAAAGATTTGTGAAAAGTTTATGAAGTATTTTGGGGATTTTTTTTAGAATTTTAGCAGCAGCATGAAATTTTAAATGAGTCTTCTGTTTACATCATAAAAATTATCAAAATTATCAGACTCATAAGACAAATAATTTCAGTATGCTTCATGCTTCTGTAAAATAATATCCCTCTGGTAAAATTAAGGTGAATGTGATTCTAATATATATCATAAAAATGAGATTCTAGGGAGTCTCAATCAAACCACATCTTGTTTTAGCACTGTGTTCAACATGATTAAATACTCCATTTTCTACTCTTGATGGGAGTTGAAAAAGGGAGTTATTTTTATTCCTGGTTCCATCCCATGCTCATAAAATTATAGATTGCAGAATTTCAAAGAAAGGAAAAAAACAACTCCCATATGCACTCACTTATCCTTAGGAAAAAAAAAAAAGAGTTATTAAAAATGTCATTGTTATCTTCCTTCAGTTGTGATGATCCAGAGGAAAGAAAAGGAAATGGTCTAAAATTGGCAGAAATTCTGCTAGGAAAATTCTTATAATACAATACAGTGTACAATCTAATGTTACACAGTAAAATCCAATGCATTAAAATGCAGTTAAAACTGGCAACTGAGGACACTGGCAAATCTTTCACAGTAAGTATAAAGATATATTTCAGATCATAATACTGACATCTGTAAGAAGCTAAAATAATTGACAAGATTAGATAACATCAGTAGTTAGTTGCCATTATGGAAGTTTGTGGAAGGAAGAAACTTCTGAGCTTTTCTTGACAATGATATTATTAGGCAATCAAAATAAGCTAAACAATATAGGTCTGAAACTCACATCAGTATCTATGTGAAAAAGAATGAGAACAAGAGAAATTGTCATCTTTATTTTAAATACTCTTAATACTTTAAAATCTGAGCTATCTTTTTAATTATTAAATATTTTTCAATGGCAAACATGCTATTTTTTCTTGTCTTACTGTGCTTTGATATATACTCATGACAGCATGAAGGATTATGGAGTTCACTATGATGCTTCTTTTCTGTACAACAGATCTGGTTTTTTTAAATCTTAAGATGACAAAAAAAAAATGTTATACAAATTCAGAAGAACAAGAAAAGGAAACACAGAAATATTTATTTTTTATTTATTATTTTTAGGAATGTTTTGCCCAAGTCTTTTTTTGCCTCAGTATTCTCTGGTAACCTCTCTCCTCACACCTCCCAAACAGAAGGATAACAAGATGGAGATCAAGGGGACAAAGTCCCTCCCAGTGTAGGTTAAGATCCATTTCATGACTAGCCAAGAAACCTGAACATACACAAGTCTATGAGACCTGGTGAGATGCATCCCAGAGTCCTGCGGGAATTGGCTGATGTATTTGCCAAGACACTCTCCATTATACTTGAAAAATCATGGCACTCAGATGAAGACCCTGGTGACTGGAAGAAGGTAAATGTAGCACCTAACTTAAAAAAAGGGTAGAAAGGAAGACCCCAGGAACTACTGTCCAGTCAGCCTCCAAGATCTTGGAACATATCCTCCTAGAGTCTCTGCTAAGGCACTTAGAGGACAGGGAAGTTATTTGAGACAGTCAGCATGGCTTCACCAAGTCCTGCTTGGTGAACCTAATGGGTTTCTACAATGCAGTAGAAACAATGGACAAGGGAAGAGCAATGGGTGTCATCTATTCAGACTTCTGCAAAGCCTTTGACATAGTCTCTCACAATATCCTTCACTCTGAATTGGAGACATAGATTTGATGGATAAGGAATTGGTTGGATGGTTGGACCCAGAGCATAATGGTCAGTGGCTCAATGTCCAGATCGAGGTGGGTGACAAGTGATGTTCAATATCTTCGTCAAGACATAGACAACGGAATTGAGTGCACCCTCAGCAAGTTTTAGGATGACACCAAGCTGAGTGGTGTGGTCAACATGACAGAGGGATGGAATGTCCTCCAGAGTGACCGAGACAAGTTGGAGTGTTGGGTCCATGTGAACCCTACAGGGTTCAACAAGGCCAAGTCCAAATCCTGCACCTGGGCGGGCGCAATTCTCGTTGCCCTGCAGAAAAAGACTTGTGTGTATTGGTAGACAAAACGCCAGACATGAGCTAAAAATGTGTGCTCACACCCCAGAAGACCAATCACATCCTGTGTTCCATCAAAAGAAGAGTGGCCAGAAGAATGAGAGGTTATTATGCCCCTCTACTCTGCTCTGGTGAGACCTCACCTGGAGTACTGCGTCCAGCTCTGGAGCCCTCAACAAAAGAAGGACATGGACTTGTTGGAATGTGTCCAAAGGAGGCCCACAAAAATGATCAAAGGGCTGGAGCACCCCTTCTACAAAGACAGGTGGAGAGAGTTGGACTTGTTCAGCTTGGAGAAGAGAAGGCTCTGGGGAGACCTTATAGCAGCCTTCCAGTACCTGAAGGAGGCCTACGGGAAAGCTGGAGAGAAACTTGTTTATAAGGACATGTGGTGTTAGGACAAGGGGCAATGTTTTTAAACTAGAGCAGGTTAGATTTAGATTAGGTATTAGGAACAAGTTTTTTACTATGAGGGTGGTGAAACACTGGTTGTCCAGAGAGGTGGTGAAGGCTCCATCGCTGGAGGCATTCAGGGTCAGGCTTGATGGGGCTCTGAGCAAACTGATCTAGTTACAGATGTCCCTGCTTACTGCAGTGTGGTTAGACTAGATGACCTTTAAAGGTCCCTTCCAGCCCAGTACATTCTATGATTCTGTGATTCTGTGTAGCATCTAGTAAGCTGATCAAAAAGAAAAAACATATTGACAGCCAGATTGATAAAGTGTTTAGATTTAACTAGAGTGTAATTATTTGAGAATTGTCTGACTGAGTTAATGAGAATTAGTACTGAATAGTACTGTTTTCCTATGCAAAGTATAATATTTTATAGGATAGATAATAAGAAAACATAATTCTATGAAAATTCATTAGAAATACAGTTTTAAGGGTGTATTTAGATTTTTTCTGAAGGATAAAATAAACAAACAAAAAACCAAAACCAAACAACCCATCAAAAAGACAAACAGACAGATAAAACCACCTTGATTTCAGAGACAATATGCAATGAAACATTTAACAGAGTGGGATTCAAGGAAAAAAATTCTTGCTTTATTAACTGTACACTTATATTTTTGTCAGTAGCAGATGCACTTAAACAAATTAAACTGTAATTTCAGACTGTTATTATTACATTAGATAATAACAGATTCATTTGCAATGCATGAAATTCTTGGTATATTTGTTTGCTTTTGCTGCTTGTCTGAATTGAGGAATATTGAATAATTTCAAAGTTTTCAAATATCTGTATTCTGATTTATTCTCCATGTCTTTATATTGACTTATATTTTGATTATTAAACTTTATTGAATAAATGATAAAGACTAAAATTTAACACCAAAATCCAAGCACTGCAGTCTTTATAGAAAATCAATTCAGGATTCTAATTTAGTTTTGACAGTAAATATTGGACTTTTCCACACCCTGGACTATATTCTCAATCATATTTAACACTCATGATATCCAAGCAAAACACATAAATGTTAAGGAGGAGAAGGGTTATGACATTGGGAATTTTCTATCTGGTAACAGGTAGAACTACTGATGCTTTTTTTTCCAGGAACTCCTAAATAGCTTATAGCTCGTCTTTGAGTTTCTTTTTGGTTGGGATTTTTATTTAATTTTTCATTCTGTTGATTTTTTTATTTATTGTACTTAAAAAACAAAATTATTTGTTCTCATCTTAGTTTAGCTGTCTGAAAACTAGGCTTCTTTCCCCAAACAGATTATTTCTGTAGTCTACTTCTACATATAAGGAAAAATAGACATTTTCATATTGTGACTCAGCCCACCCTTAAAGAAACCTCCAAGGCAGAGGGGTTGAATTGTATTCTAAGGTACCTATGTCTCTGCCTCCAAACCAGACAGAAAATAGCTGATTACAGGAATAAACTTGTTATTAAAAGTCGCTGTAACAGTAATCATGCTCTCTTGTTTGTCTTCTATACAAAATCAAAAGCTCCACAGATGTAAAAGATGTTTGCATATTATGGAAAAAGATCATGAAAGATTCTAGGATGTGTTTACAGTGCTGTCTAGAGGGCAAGGAGTAATATTTAGCCTACACACCAACAATATAGGTATAGCATTACTGAGTCTAAAACTTCATTGCTGCTTTGGGTAAACTGCCAGAAGTCTGGCTTATATTGGATTTCTGCTCATAAGTTTTCAGCTTTGCATGTTGTTGCTTTATCATCCTGGAATAAATGAACTCTTTTGAAATATGTAGTAGAAAGGATCATTCTGCCTTGTGGATAGAAACAACGTGTGTAATATGAAAAGATCTGATAAATATGAGAGTCTTGCATATGGGAAAAGACAATCCCATGTGCCAGTATAGGTTGTGGACTGACCTGCTGGAGAGTAGCATAGGGTGAAGGGGCCTGGGGGTTCTAGTGAAGAGCAGGACGACCATGAGCCAGCAATGTGCCCTCGTGGCCAAGCAGGCCAATGGCATCCTGGGGTGTATTAGAAGGGGAGTAGCTAGTAGGTTGAGAGAGATCCTCCTGCTCCTCTACTCTGCCCTGGTGAGGCCACATCTGGAATATTGTGTCCAGTTCTGGGCCCCTCAGCTCAAGAGAAACAGGGAACTGCTTGAGAGAGTCCAGTGCAGAGCCACAAAGATGATGAAGGGAGTGGAGCATCTCCCCTATGAGGAAAGGCTGAAGGATCTGGGTCTCTTTAGCTTGGAAATGAGGATGCTGAGGGGTGATTTCAGTAATATTTATAAATATGTGAAGGTTGAGTGTCAGAAAGACAGAGCCAGACTTTGCTCAGTGATGCCCAATGATAGGACAAGGGGCAACGGATACGAGCTGAAGCATAGGAGGTTCCACATATGTTCATGTACACAAAGAGTAGTGATAACACTGGGGAAGGGAAGCTGAAAAGTGTAACAATATAGCTCTGTATCAGTCACAGAATTGGAGAATGGTTTGGGTTGGAAGACATCTTAAAGATCATCTACTTCCAACTTCCCTACCATGGACAAGGACACCTTTCACTAGATCAGGTCGCTCAAAGCAACTTTTAACCTGACCCTGAACTCTTCCAGGGGCATCTAGAACACTGGACAACCTGTTCTAGTGCCTTTTCATCCTCACAGAAAAGAGTTTATTTCTAATATCTAACTTAAATCTACCATCAGTTTGAAACTATTGCCCCTCATCCTATCACTATACTCGCTGATAAAGACTGCATCCCCATCTTTCCTTTAGACCTTCTTTAAATACTGAAAGGCAGCTACAAAGTGTCCCAGGAGCCTTCTCTTCTTCAGACTGAACAGCCCCAACTCTCTCAGCATGTCCTCACAGGGGAAGTGTTCAAGTCCTATGATCATCTTTGCGGCCAGCATCTGAATAATCAGATGGGAAGAATGATTTTATTACTTTGCCTTCAAGTTTAGAAATATGAGCCAGCTAAGGGAGCTAATTAGCATACAGCCGCAGGTTCTGACTATTGAGCAGTGGGCCACTTAGGTGTTTGAGATTTTTTTCTCCTTTTTTTCTGATTTTCTTTGCCTCTTATTTTAAAACAAAATTAATTCTCTTCCTCAGGGCTAGAATCCTTTCTCTGACCCATAAAACATTAATTTTAAAAATGTTTTTCCTTCTTATTGAAGTGTGAATTATCTCTTTGATTCACACACGTTAGTTCTATTAATTACAGTAGAAGCTACAGACAAGAGTATATGTTACACAATACTTTAAAATAATAGTATTGTCAAATTCAAGCTAAACTTGACTTTCTTCATAATAAGGAAAGATATTTATCTCCCCACAGGATTCAGGAGCAGTTATGTGCATTTTACAGGGTAAGTGGGCACAGAAAGATTATTGTGGTACATACATATTCTTAGTTGATATGTGAATTGTAATTCTGAGTGCATTCAGATACATTCAGGGTTGATTGATTTTGAGCAGTAAAGGACTCTGGTGATTGTAGTCTTAGAAGTTACTGCAAAGCAAAGTTGAACACAAGGTTTCTTTTAACAGTCAAATCACATATCACATCTTTCTAACAATGAAATCACATTTTAGAATCCATCAAAGACAAAACCAAGAGTCTTCTCTCCACCGAACTAACTGTATCACAGATGAAGCAAAGATGTTTTCATTTTATCTTGGAATGTTGTTTGTTAGATGATTGCAATATATGGAGACTGGACGCCTACTTTGAAAAGAGTTTTTGCAGAGAATTGAGGGAATTTGTAAAATTCTGTCACTAATGGAATCCATTTACCTATCTAAAATAGTCTGTATGACAATACTTTGAACTAAAATAAGAGTTCTAGCATAATGGTTAGAATGCATTATTATTATCATTGTCATCTCTATCATTCTGAAAGCATCTAGATGTCAGCTGAGCTATGGAAGTGAAGTGCTATGTGTTGTCCCATCCTAGGACATTCAGCTGGGAATCGTTTCCTAGTTCTTACGCAGTTTAGGTAACCACTCTATAAAATGAGACATGATGCAAAAGAAGCAGGAATCAGAACCAATGCTACCTATAGTCCTACAACATTAAGCCCTTCTTTCTTCACAATATACCTGACTCCTGAATATTTTACTGAACAATGTATTGACTCCAGCAGCTTCACAGGGTAGTATTTGTTCCTGAAACTTCATTCCATGTCTAAGGGTCCTATAAACTATGAAACATACAACTTACTATCAAATTTAAAATCATAGATTCAGAAAGGAGACTGGATGTGTTGTCCTAAGATGGAGCTCTGGTCAGTAAACTAGTTGTTACATGTCCCAGAGTTTGGCTTTAAGCTTTGCTATTTTCAGAAACTGCAGTGTATAAACTTAGAAACCTAACCCAGTCTTGGTATTTCCACTTTGGGCCTCTTTTGAGTTCTGCAGGCAACACAAACCCAATTACTCTTTGATGCTTTTAACATTTTCAAATTCATCAAAGATATGAATTTGTCAAATAATTAAAGACTACGAACAAGTTACTATTAAGAACTTTTCAAAATACATTTTGGAAAAAACAAGGACTAAAGTTTTCAGACATGCTTGGGTGACACAAGATTACCTCAGCAGACTGGATAGACACAGGTAAATATAAAGAGATATCGATATGGATATGTATATATAGATACAGATACAGATTTAGATAGAAAACTTAGTTCTATACAATTAAATTTAATGCAGTAGTTTTTTCCTAACTTATTTTTTACTTCAGTCAAATCCGAAAGGTATATAGCTGAATAAAATTTAAACAATGAGTCTGCTGTATCTGAAAAAAACCTTCAGTTTTTGCAGCGTGAACTATAAATGGTCATAGACATTCAGACTTTAGTGAGGGACCTGAGGTTACTAATACTACTACTACAACGAGAATTCAAGACTCAGAAGAAAGATTAGTGCTATTCCAAAGATTTTTTAAAAAGACAAGGATTAACTGTTTTGAGTAAAACACATCTAAACCTCACTTCATTAACAAAGTGAAACATTTTGGCATTAATCAACAAAGCAGTGTAGTTTCTATGAAATTCAGTTGTGAGTTATGTGGTTACATTTTTGTATTACTTTTAGAATCAGTATTTCAAGACTAATGGCTTGACTAGATATATCTGCAATACAACTATTTATTTTTTTCTGTATCAGGATGAAGTATTTTTCCCTTCTCATTCTTCTTATTTTCGTAACATTTACAGTACTTTTTATTAGCTTATTTATTATCATTTATGCTATCTTCCCTATTTTCATATGACTTCCATTTAAAGTGTTGAAATAAAGAACCTACCACTGTAAAACCTGAATCGCTTTCTCCATTTTCACAAGCAAGTAAGTAATTGCAGGTTATGAGAGACCTAGAATATTTAATTAAAGCATCTAACTTCTGTCTAATGTTAGGATATTAGAGATTCAGTCTTCAGAAAACTAATTCACCAAAAAGCAGAAAGAAGGTGCTTTCAAATATCTCCAGGGGCGGGGGAGAAACTATGATGACTTTAAATATAATATATAACAATATGATACCTGGAAAGTCTTGCTAACTTACACAAGTATAAAATCATAGAATCGTATATATGTAGAATGGTTGGAAGGGACCTTAATGATCATCTAGTTCTACCTCCCCTACCGTGGACAGGGACTCCTTCCACTAGACCAGGTTGCTCAGAGCTCCATCCAACCTGTCCTTGAACACTTCCAAGCAGGGGGCATGCACAACCTCTCTGGAACCTGTTCCAGTGTCACATCACACTCACAGAAAAGATCCTTTTTCCTAGCATCTAATCTAAATCTACTTTCTCTCAGTTGGAAATTGTTACCCTTCATCCTATCACTACATTCTCTGATAAAGAGTGCCTCACTGTCTTTCCTGTTGGCCCTCTTTATACATTGGAAGGCTTCTATAAGGTCTCTCTGGAGACTTCTCTTGTCCAGGCTGAACAACCTCAACTCTCTGTAGTGGTTTGACTCTGGCCAATGGCCAGGTGTCCACACAGCAGCTCTATCAACTCCACCTTCTCTTTTAAACAGAGGGAGAAAATAGATCAAAGGGCATATGGTTT
Source organism: Apaloderma vittatum (assembly GCF_000703405.1). Classification (NCBI taxonomy): domain Eukaryota; kingdom Metazoa; phylum Chordata; class Aves; order Trogoniformes; family Trogonidae; genus Apaloderma; species Apaloderma vittatum. The sequence goes on from NW_009727841.1 coordinate 24,162, forward strand.
GAGATAAGGAAAGGGAGATGACCCACATCTCCCATCCAGACTCAATTTTGCAGAAATTAGATAAATTAAAGAACAAATCATAGAATCATAGAATCATAGAATCAGAATAATAGAATCATAGAATGTAATAAGCTGGAAGGGACCTTAGAGATCATCTA
>NW_009727842.1:0-11621 GCF_000703405.1 Apaloderma vittatum
ATATATATTTTTTATATATATTTAAAAAGAGCAGTATTTAATGACTAATGGCACACAAGCATATACGGTTACTTTCAGCCAGCAACCACAGAGCACCTGGGCTGGAACATTGTTTTTTTGGGAGCGCAGAACGACTCCCACTTCCAAACTCATCCATTCCTCGTTTCCCACATCGCTTCCCCAGGGCGCGTTCGCCTCCTTCTCGACCTCACGGAAGCGAGCTCACAGCTCGGACGATATTGTGAAGCCCCAAAACCAACCTTCTCTACATTTTCTACTTGAGTCTTCTCTGAAATCTCCAGCATTTTTCGCTGTAGCACCTCTACAAGAGTTGGAGCCAACCCATCATTATGGCGCGCAAGCTCGTTAAGGTAGTTGAAAGCAAGTTGGAATTATTTTCAGTTCAATTAAGTTGTTATTTTTTTCTTGAGAGCATCAAGCATTTAAAAGGCTGTCTGCTCCCCAAATGTAAAAACCCATAAACAACAACAACAACAAAAAAATAAAGCAAAAAGTGTTCTCCCAATCAAGCTCGCAAGCATCGACCGAAGATTTTTGGAGGATGCCAAATGCTGGGATGGAAAAATAAAAATGCAAGTTTTAACGAAACGACCTCGTTAATTGTTTTCCAAGATCCTGGATGACTTTTCAACGGCCGAAGGAGCCCTGGCTGGGGCTCAGATGACTAAACACGGCGATAATGAAACCAGAACGCGTTGTTATCATGCCTGTTGCTATATAAACAACCCGGGGGGCGCAGCGAAATGATGCCTGCTGCTGTAATAAACAGTTGTGCGTGTTTATACCTTTTGGGGGAAATGATAAAACTTCTGATGGTTTGTACTCTCACCGCGTCGCTTGCCTTTCTTTTCTTGAACCCAGCCAGTTGCTCCGTGGCTTTACCGAAGACGCCCATAAGCCGCGACACCGGTGAAACGCGTCGCGGTTATCGATGAGCTCTTCAGACGGCATCCCTCAAAGCTAAATATTCAAAGTTCATTTTTAGTTTTCCTATTTAGAGGCTGTCAGCGTATGTCTCCCACAGTTTGGAAGTAAAACCAACCTAAGGCTTTTTTTTTTTGATCATAACAAGCCTTCAAGCCCTACAATCCTGCTTTCCACAGGAGCAGAGAGGGCTGCCGTCCCAACTAGAGAGCGCTCGTCCCAACCAGAAGCACTCGATGCTGACTTGCATCTTGATATGCCAACGCCTGCCCCTCTCTCTTGAGATTTCGATGCTGCTTGGAGGTCCGCCCTGAAAAGCAGATGTTTACTTTGCAATTCTTCTAAGAGTACTGAGCTCAGAAGAAAAACACGTTACGTCGACATCCTTGAAGAGCCGGGTCCTTCATTAATCTGCCCGAGCTTTCAAGTTCCTCAGGCTGCCCCAGCAGGATTAAAAAAACTCCTTTATTCAGACTTTAAGGACTCCCATCACGATTTTGATTTTAGCAAACAGTGAGCGCAGCAGGAAGAGGAGGCACCAGCCCCATCTGACGCCGTCCCTTCGAAGGGATTGCGCCGTGAGTTTTAAAACACCCTTAGTCTAAATTCCTCCGATTTCCAAGAGAGAGGCTGCTACCTGTAAGATAATCTCCTCTTCTCTTACTTAGACCTGTAACAGCGAGAACTAACAGCCGAGACGCTGCAAAGCCACGGGTGCAAGACAGAAAATCCTGCAGCCAGGATGCGTTGACCTCTATGTTAAGGTGAAGCACCTGCAGGCATCAGGTCAGCACGGAGCTCTCACTCAGTTCTCCAAAATCCCATCGAATTCATACGGTAACTTTTTCCTCACCCGCTGGTTCTTGCCAGCCCTGTTTTTCCTTTCCTCTCCTCTCAGCCCAGTGAATTTTTAATTCTGAAGAAATCCAGGCAGGCAACTGGGCAGCGGGGTTGGACTAAATGATCTCTAGGAGTCCCTTCCAACGCCGAACATTCGATGATTCTACATTCTCATCTGATAACGGACCTAATTCCTTTCGATCTTCTTCGATTTGCCTACATTAAGCTGCTTCTTCCCCTCACCTGCACCGAAACGATCATTATCCAAACGCGGCAGCAGCCCGGCCACTAACGGCTCGGCAAGTCGCAAGATTCTGCCAAACATCTAGGAGGCAGCTTTTCTTCTAATTTGTTTTTTTAAAATTGAAATGCGATAATAGGCAACGTTTAATAGGAGATTTTGGGCTCACAGCAAGAGTGTTTATTGGAGATAGACCACAAAAACTAAAAAAAGGAAATCGGAGTACGTGTCTGAGTACACGCAGAACCAAACATTTCGAGGAGCCAAACCCACGTTTCCTCCCGGATTCTCTCACTTGTATTCATGAGGTAAACACAAAACCCCTCCAGAGAGGCCTCAGACGTTCGCCTTCATGGTTCGAGGCTGCTCTCCCAGTAAGGATACTGGAAACCATCGTCTGGGGGACGTGTCCACTTTCCTAAGCGAACCATTTCTGTCAAATCTGGTGGTTAGCGGGCTCGTTATAAAAGTAACGCGTGTGTGCCCCCTCGCCCATAAAGGTGCCTCTCGTATATCACTGAAGTTTTACACTAAAAACATGAATAAAAAAGCAATTTAGAAGACAGAGCAGTTACTGGCCTCAGAAAAGCTTCTCCCCCCGCTCCGCTTGCCCAGCAAAGTACTCAAATAACTAAAACCACGTTTACTGTTCGGCGTTATAGCCCGATGAGATGAAACCACGCGGCGTAACCTTTCCAGGTTGAGGTCAGAACTTCTTAAAAGGGCTCGGTATCACAAAAGCGACGTTTATTGGATTATAAGACACGGGCACACTCCCTTTCGATGAGCTCATTCATTCTGCGCTTTTGTATTTTTAAAAAAAATAATAAAGAAATCATTACATCAGGCACAGAACGAAAGGTCAGATGCGCAAAAGCCAGAAGGAGAAAAAAAAAAAGAAATATTTTGTACCTCCCTATGAAACGGGACATTTTCTTTACACATTTAGCTCGCCAAGCACGAGAACATCTAAAGTTTGTTGTTTTTTTTTATCTAGATTGACCAAAAGAACAGGAGTAGGTAGGTATGGAAAGCTCACCCAACCTTTGTCCTGGCTGGAAATCAGAGCAAATGCAGCCCAGAACCCAAACTCAGCAGCCTACGGCACCGACTTGCTTCTCTACATTTATTCATTACCTTCCTATTCAGGCAAATCCACTCCAAAACCAGGCAATTTTTTTCAGTGTGGCTTCACCTTGGTCATTAAGATGTCGCAGAAAAAGAACTCAGAGAGTTATTTCAGCGTGAACACGAGGTATCGTAAACAACCACTCTCAGCTATTTGTTCTTTCATGCTATGTTGGGAAAGTTTTTGTTTTAAACGAGATAAAATTGAGTTTTTTGCCATTTTTCTAAAGCGTTCAAACCAGGTTTGCGCAACCTGCTCTTTCAGGTGAAGAGGTTCTCGCTTCACAAAAGCGTTATTCCAAGAGCAAGTGATGTTGCCCAAGCTGCAGAGCTTAAAGGTAGGAAGAGTTTGGGGATTCGCAGCTCCCAGTTCACCTAAGCTAAACTGCTTCCCCACGATCCATCACGCTACTTTTAGTGGACAAAGGAGATGCCGACTTCTCAAAAAGAGGAGATTTAGAATGAAATGGGAAAACCACATTTAACCCGGCTAGGACTTGCTTCTTTCAGGGTAACACCGTCATTTGGCGAACCCCAAAATGCACCAAGGCACATCAATACTGGAAACCTTCTCTCACAGGACGGATTATAGCTCAAATTTAAAAATTGAGGTCAGGGAGCACTAGGTCAAGGTCTTTTCAGCAATGGTCCTCTTGAAAACAACTAAATTGAACCAGAGTTTGGGATTTTTTTCCCCCTATTTACGCAGCATTAGCTTGAGAACCGCTCACATGAATATTGCACAAAGCCAGCGAAGAAAGGTACAAAAGGTCCTTCAGTATTTCCAGTCTCTTGAAAAACAAAATACTTTAATATCTGAATTTCCAAGAGGTCTGGACTGATCAAAAAGGAAACGAGCCAACACGTATCAGACACTCCTTTAGTTGGAGACCGACTTGCTCTACATTTCAATCACAGTATATACTAAGGGATTTGGGGATAATTAAGTAGTTGTTGTACCTAGAGCTTTTCAACGAGGATTTGTGCCCCGTCGTGCCAAATTTAAGCACAGAAGTACGAAGGCAAACCTTGCCTCGCAGGGCTCAAAACGGACCCAATAAACTCTGCAACCGGTGAGCATGTGGGTGGATGGAGATGTGAAAACAGCAGCAGCTCAGAAAACAAAAAAGACGTCACAGTGTAATTTTTAGGCATCAAAACAAGGTTTCAGGAAGCATTTTAGCATGGTTATACGCACTGCAAAGCAGTCTGAGCTGGCAAATCACAGGCAGCTACATCGGCTTAACTCTGTCAGGAATCCATCCACCTTTTGATTACTAAATTTCAGTTCTATTTTAAACATGTACTTGTTTTTCTCAGAAAAAAAAAAACACCAACCAACTTTGCAGGCTGAAGAGCTAATGCACAGCTACAAAGTACACACGTGATCCAACACACAGAGCATGGGGGTGCTCCCCAAAATTTCACCCATGCTGTCCATCTCCAGTTTCACCCACCCACACTGTCCATCTCCCGTTCCACCCATCCACACTGTCCATCTCCCGTTCCACCCATCCACACTGTCCATCTCCCGTTCCACCCATCCACACTGTCCATCTCCCGTTCCACCCATCCACGTTGTCCATCTCCCGTTCCACCCATCCACACTGTCCATCTCCTATTCCACTCATCCACACAAACGGAGATGAATCACAGAATCACAGAAGGGTTTGGGTTGGAAGGGACCTTAAAGATCATCTAGTCCACTCCCTGTCCAACCTGGCCTCAAACACTTCTAGGGGTGGGGCATCCCTGGGGAGCCTCTTCCAGCACACTCATGGTGAGTAACTTCTTCCTTACATGTAATCCAAATCTGCCGTCTTTCAGTTCGATTCTCTAATTCCGTGATGAAATATCTTTTGAACAACAGCAGGCATTGGGGATACGGGAAGGTAGGATCAATGTGGGATGTTACCGTCTAGAAATTTTTTGTCTTACTTCCACGTTGCTCATCTCTTGCTCCATCCATCCACATTGTCCATCCCCTATTCCACCCATCCACGTTGTCCATCTCCTGCTCCACTCACCCAAGTTGTCCATCTCCCATTCCATCCATCCAAGTTGTCCCACTTCACCCATCCATGTTGTCCGTCCCACCTCACCCACACTCCCTGCGACCAGAGCAAGCAGCACAGCCCGGGCTGAAGCTGCAGGTGCAGGGATCAAGGGGAGCTTGAGCGCCAAGATCTGCTCCTCCACAGACAAAGCTCATGTTGGCTTTTGCTGGTCAGTCCAAGTCGGGACAAGCCTACGGGCAAGGACAGGGAGGCTTTCATCTGAATGAAAGGGTGGCTGTTGCTACAGCTAACCCGGTCTCATTTCAACCTATTTTATCTTGGCATGCGTGATAGGAAAGGAAAGAAAAAAAAAAAAGAATGCCTTCCAACAAGTTTGCAAAAAAACATATGTAAATTCCCCAATTCTAAATGATCTGGCTAGGCATCAGCCCGTTGCTGCCCTCGGAGGCTTTCAGGAATGAAACTTCTCCTAAAAGCTTTTGGCTCTACGCAGTTGGAGAAGGTACTTTGTGGTTTTTCAGGTGCAGTCCCTTCCTTTTAACGTTCAAGTGAAGGCTTGGCACTTCACAAAATGAGGACTCAGCTCTGGCTTCAACCTGGGCTCTTTCAAGAACACTTTTCCCCACGCAGTTAAATTGGCCACAAATTCAGACAGTGCATTCTTTCTGAACTGTACGTTTTATGGCCTTAGTTTAGGGGCCTCATAAAAGCTGTGGTGTGCAAGTCACAGTATCCTACACTCAAAGGGTCATAACCACTGCATCTACACCGATACCCACAGAACTCTTAAAGACATTTCTGCTCGCTAGTGTTTATTGCCAAAACAAATTTCTAGTCCTAACAGTTCTGCCATTCAACTTCCCCTGGAAAAGTTTAATAGCTTCTATTATAAAGTTGATTTTCTCACATGTTCAATAGTCTAATAGAGCCAGAAACTGAACATCTTGCCTCATTTCACGTTTCGGAGCTGAGTTTCAGCTCAGTTTCTTACACATGGCACTGGCACATAAGCATTCAACTTCTATTCCACGCTGCTAGTAGAAAGATATCCATGTGACTACAACTAAAGCACATCAAGAATTATTTTTCTTTTCTTCATTGCTTCTGTGAACGTTACTTACCTCGGGCATTAGACAAGCAACCGAACTCAAACACATCACTGCCACCAGAGCAGCACTGGTCGATAAACATCTTTAGCAGGTTACATAAAGCACATAAACGTTGTCTGCCATCATGTGGACACAGCAACTCTGGACACACAAAAGCAGGGCGAGACCCAAGTTTCTTGTTTGCATCTGTATTGCATTGATGGGAGAACAAATATTCTCAGGGGAGCTGACAAAAAATCGCCTGAGTGATTTTTAAGTTTTTTTTGTGTGTGTCAAACAGCAAATTTCATCTGTTGCTAATGACTGTCAGATGAAAGCAGAACTATTCTTTGGCCAGGGCTGAGCAAATCATGTCAGTGTGAATAGGAGTATCGGTCTAACATCCCTCAAGCTGACAAAACAAATTGAGGCTGGCTCAGAAGAGAAGCCTGGAGAGGCAATTGTGAGCATGTATTCAACTCGAACAGAAAAAAAACCAACAAACCACCAAACCTTTAAGTCATGCAAAATTCAAACAGATTTCACAAAACCTGAAAGTGATGCTACCGACTGCAGAGCCTCCCTGCCCAACACCAGTGGTGAACTGGGGTAAGACCAGACATGTTCACTCCTTGACTTGGCTCTACGAAATCAAACAGTTGTAGAAGAGTCCAAATTATTTGATAACTGCCTTTGCAAGTCTCGTTTTCCAAGTCAAGGTCACAGCAGCGCCAAGACTAAAAGGGGTCTCAGCAATCCTAGTTCTGGGTTATGGTTCTCATGGCGAAGCTGGGCTGAGAATCACAAGAAATCCAGAAGGTCAAAAGACAAATTAACTTCCACCTGCTTCGGCAACTGACTGAAACATCAGATCGTTGTTTGATACTCAGAGTTGCAAATAAGTTCATTGTCCCGTGCGAGAGAATAGCTGCAGCAAATCCCCTTCTGACCAGCACCAGAAGAAATGAGCTCTAGAGCTATTACGCAATTATTTCATCTCTACACCACCTTGCAACTGGACAAGGAGCAGTGCCTGTCAAGTACCACCCATGAGACCTCTTGATACCCAAAGGCATTGGAAGTTTCATGAACAAGACAGTGACATTCTTCAACAGCTACACATCACCTTGTGTGGCTGAGAAGTAATGACCAACGCAGGAAATAAAGGTCATCCTTGATACAAATTTGGGTCAGGTATTCTCTGGTGCTGACCTTAAGTGTGCTCACTAAGGACTCACCTCAAGAAGGATGGTCACTACATTAAGATTATAGAATCATAGAATGTTGGGGGTTGGAAGGGACCTCTAGAGATCCCCCAGTGCCACCCCCTGCCAGAGCAGGGTCACGCAGGGCAGCCCCACAGGAACGCGTCCAGGTGGGTTGGAAAGTCTCCAGATCTCTTCATATGTAATGAAAAACCTACCCCGAAACCAGGCCCAAGCAACCAAGGCTCTGGGAATGACGGAAAGAAATAGTAAAACCACCAGTAAAGCAGCAGTCGGGCTTCTTTCTTTGTGCAGCTCTGATATTTGTAATGCAAAGCCACCGTGCCCCCACATCCGTACACTCTAAAGTTAAAAAACCCCATAATTAAAGCACTGAGAGGAAAAAAACTGGAGTGCCAAGACCCCTGTTGAAGGCTCCCCAGCCCAAGGACAAGGAACTGGTGGAGAGAGCCCAGCGCAGGGTCACGGAGAGGATGAGGGCGCTGGAGCACCTCCCACCCGAGGAAAGGCTGAGAGAGCTGGGGCTGCTCAGCCTGGAGAAGAGGAGCCTGAGGGGGCAGCTCAGCAGCGCTCCCAAATATCTCAAGGGGGGTGTCAGGAGGATGGGGTCAGACTCTTCTCAGGGGTGTCCAGTGACGGGACAGGGAAATAGTAGGAAATACTTCTTTAGGAAATACTTCTTTGCCCTGAGGGTGCTGGGGCCCTGGCCCAGGCTGCCCAGCGAGGGTGCTGAGTCTCCTGATCCGGAGACTTTCCAACCCACCTGGACGCGTTCCTGTGGGATCTACTCGAGGTGATCCTGCTCTGGACTAGATGATCTCTAGAGGTCCCTTCCAAGCCCGACCACTCTGTGATCCTGTGACTTGCGAGAGCTCGGCTCCACAGGGTCCGTGTGCCCGAGCTGAGCTGTGAGCCACACGCGTCACGTTCACAACGCTTCGGTGAGTTCCTAATATTCGTCCACTCAAACAGGAGAATTCCACGGTTACATCTGAACACTTCTGCCGTTAACACCAATGCAAGAGCTCATTCTGTCCTACTAAACCCTCCTCTTCCTCAGACACTACACACACGTAAGTTAGCCGCTGCAGTTTGTGGGGCCAGTCACCTACCAAGTCACTCCCTTTTTTAGCAACTGCATCGTGCTTCACCTTTGATGATGCTCTGGAATGGCTTTTTTTTGGCTGTTGTTGATACTATCAGACATACGTCACTAATTTCCCTTTGGAAAAAAAAAACACAACACATTTATACGTTCATTAGAGTCAAAGAGCTGAAATCTTAAGTGGAAATTTACGGCCTTTCTTAATATTATCCAACTTAAACCACTCTTGTGAACTTCGTGAGGGATTCAGTTTTACAGATAGAGAATACGGGGATTGAAACAATTTGTGCTCGCATGCAGATGGAAGTTATTACGAGCTCTCGGAATTAACACACATTGTTTTGACTTCGGAATGTAACAGCAAAGCAAGTTTCTCCAAATAAATGCTCTACCAAGCTAGCTCTGAGCTGCTTCTAATTCCAACTGAATTCTCCCGAGTGCAAGATATGGTTTTCATTGTTATTATCCTGCTGTTTTACAAAAGAGTGCCACTTTATCTCTAGGAGAGTTTTTATTTCAGCAATTTTATTTAATATCAACTCAGCCTCACTTCTTCCCCGCTCACATTTCTCCTGGCTGCCAGAACTCCAGGTAATCGTGAAAAGCAAAAAAAAAATAAAAATACACATATATAAAAATGTGTGAAACCAGGGAAGCTTACACAAAACCTTTCAAGTATTCCTTTTAAAGTCGATACAAGTTTTTCTGGGCTCTTTCTCTCTTACCCACAGCGTTCAAGAGTTGCATGAATGAGTCAAAGCGATGGAGGACCCAAGCTCCGCTCTTAACGCTCCAGTGGAGTCAGAGCTGCTCCTCCGGGGCACCTCAGCCCTTCCCACAGCACCCAGAAGGAATTAAGCAACCCATCCTCATTTACTCAAGAGAGAAGAATTTGTAGCATCAGGCCTCTGAATTAAAGCCAACACCTTCGGACCTTAAAAGAATTCCCTCGGAGGCTGTGATGCTCTAGAGCTACAAGAGAGGCAGCAGCTCATTCTCCATCCGCACTGAATTATTTTCACACATTCCCATGGAAGCTTCTCTCCAGGCAGCCTGAAGTTCTTTGAAAAGCTCCTTAAATTCAACAGTCCAGCCTCCAAAGGAACACACAAAGGATTCCAACAATCTTTTAAATCAAGCGAGCCCTCCCCAAGCACGGCAGTTGTGTGATGGCTTTTCTGCACGTTATCTACCTGTTCTGCTCTCACCAGGGAATTTCCCCTTGGCAGAACTACAAAAAGCTGCAAATTTTGACCAAGGACATCAGAACAAAGGTGGCTACAAGAGTTTAAACGGATTTCAGTAACGCTTCCCTGATGAAGTAAGTAGAAGCCCTCCCAAAAATCTCGATTTACTTCCATTATGTTTCTATATTCTAGCATTACCACGTGAACCACCGGTGTTGTACAAACCACTTCAAAGGTTGGCCACCGACTAAGTCTAAGCTTGTAGCAGCACCGGTGAGATGTCACGTAAATTTGGAAACTTTTCTTCCACAAATACGGACTTAAGAGTCTTCATTTCCTTTTATGAGTTTAAATACCTGCCGGCGATATCAGAAACCAACCGAAAGGACTTGGGAAACAACATGAGTGCGTTCAACTGGTCATAGTCCTTCAGAAACAGGACAAGGACAAAATCACGAGGAGAGATTTCAGTAGATCCAACAGTGGTAACAGCACAGAGATGATGATTGAAAGAGTAAAAGAGGAAAACAAGTGAAGTGGTGACAGTTTCTATGAAGAAAATAAAAATACTAGAGGCACAAGTGCCAGCTAATCCAGGCTCCCCAAGAATGGAAAGGCTTGTCAACTTGGGCTCAACAAAAAGTTCATGATCTCAACCAAGAAAGAAGCACGGAGCTCTCGCAGCACGTAACTGAACGGCAAACTCCAGAAGAGGAACAAACCCACGAAAGGCTAAAAAGCAAAGCCAGCAGCATCATAGCTCACAAGTTACAGAATGAACTAACGTGTTTACTTAAGCAGGGATTAAGGAAAGCATTGATTTGGTAATAATAGAGAAGGAAAGCTATCAAAGCGTTTGGAGGAAAGGGTATTTAATCCCTTTTTCTCACTAGTCTTCACTATGAAAGCCGAGTGTGAACAGCTGGCTGCCATTATTAATGCCAACAACCAAGAGTCCCAGTCTAAGTTATATTAACAGCTCGGTTAAGTGAATTTTCAAGATTAGCAGGACTTGATTAACTTCATCTTAAGATATTTTAGCCTTTAAGGTATTTCAGAGCCATTGGAGGTTATCTTCCAAAATACCAGAAGTCTGGAAAATGGTAAAGAAACCCAAGCTTAAAAAACAAACAACGTAAAAAGACCCAGAAGCTTTACTTGAGTTTGGGGTAGGAAACAGTGGTGGAAGAGAGAACTGGAAAATCAAGCAACTTGAAATTAAGCATAAAAAAAGATTATTCTTTTTTTTCAAGAATAAAACTGAGAGACCAATCTAATTTCAAGCCTTACGAACAGGTTAGAAAATGAAATGTCATATTTCTGCTGGAATTTAAATAAATCTCTTGGCACCTAACGATGCAATATGCTGGGGAAATGGGATATTGATGAAGTATGAATGAATACAGAGCAAGTATGTACTCTTTGGGTGTAGTTAAACAACAGTTCCCTGCTGCAAATGGAAGTGCCAGGGATGTGGATCTAGGCTTCACCTCAGTTCTATTCAATATTTGACTTAGGTGAGCTCAAGAGAGAACAGGCTCTGATGCAGGGAGCGTGAAGCTGAGATGGAGTTCTTGACCTACTTTGTCCTGTCTTCTGGAGTTACGTCACCAAATCTGAGACATGATTAAGAAGAAAAAGAGTTATCTAAAAGGTATGGCATGTAAAATGTGAATTAAGTCAGTCGCCTGCACAAATTCAGAATGGATTCTCTTTTTTTTTGCTGCGCAGAAGAGATTCAGGATTGCCAGTTGCACCGAATCGCAAAATTCACCATGTAAGGTTGAGAAGAACACAAACCTGTCAGAACCTAATCATAGAATCCTAGAATGGCCCAGGCTGG
>NW_009727843.1:0-2487 GCF_000703405.1 Apaloderma vittatum
AATGACATCCACAGCCTTACCTTCATCCAGCTAGTCACCCAGTCACAGAAGGAGATCAGATTTGTTAAACAGGACCTGCCCTTCACAAACCCATGCTGATTGGATCTGATCACCTGGTTGTCCTGCATGTGCTGCATCATGGAACTCAGGATGATCTGTTCCATCAGCTTCCCTGGGACTGACGTCAAACTGACAGGCATCATCCTTCTATCCCTTCTTATAGATGAGTGTTATATTTGCTGTCTTCCAATCAGCTGGGACCTCCCCACTCAGCCAGGACTCCTGATAAATGAAGGAGAGCAGCCTGGTGAGCACCCCTGCCAGCTCTCTCAGGATTCTAGGATGAATCCCATCTGGCCCCATAGATTTATGGACGTCGACGTGGAGGAGTACGTCCCTGACCATCTTCTCGTGAATTGTGTGTGGGACATTTTGCTCCTGGTTCCATTCTCTTGGCTTGAGGGGCTGGCTTCCCTCAGTACAGCTGTTACTTTTGCTAAAGATTGAGGCAAAGAAGGCATTAAGCACCTCAGCCTTATCCTCATCTTTCATTACTATATTACCTTCTGGATCTAATAGGCTTTATTTTTAAAGACTTATGAAGCAAAGAGTTGAGTCTATCTTGGCATCTTCCAGGGTTGGATGTACCTTGTTTTTTGAACTGTCACAACAGTGCTGATGACAGTGCTGTTGGAAATTTTGAGAATTTTTGTGTAATAATGTGGAAATGAGCACACCAAAAATGAATAAGAAATGCACAACAAGAGCAAAGATTTAAATGTTCATATTTTTTTCCTATTATGCTGTTATGCTGCTTATCTCCTTCAGCTGAAAAAAAAAGAAAATAACAAGCTAACAGTTTCTGTTTAACAGTTCGATGCATGTATAGGGCATATATTTCCTAAAACTGACCTTGATTCGTCCTAACCATACCTGGGCAAATAATCAAGGCTGCCCGCTTACTGGAAGCTCCTTCCACAATGAAGAGAGGTAGATAACTCTAGAATTTGAATCAGATCTTGCTTCCGGGATGAGCTGGATAAAAGATGTCACTATCGTTTAATTCCAGTTATTATAGTAGGTTGAATAGGGATTTGTTAAGTTAACAGAACTGTTGCTGTATATTATGAGGACATTTATTTTTTTTCCTAAGGAAGAATGTATGAGAGTTTGCAGTCCAGGAAAACTCGTTGAAGGCTTAAGCTTTCTTAAAAGTTGTTCCAGTTTACTTCTAATCCACAGAAATGAACAGGTGAAAAGTCACAGGTTTGGGGTGCCTGTAGAGTTTCAGGCTTGGAATAAGTGTGACACTTCACACCTGGGTAACTATCCTGAATTTCCTGAAGATTATTTTCATAGAAGATAAACCTCACTATGTGCAGTCCTGTCTCCTCTAACAGCAGCAACATCTCTGCACAATTGTTGCACATGGTAGCCCATAATATATTGAACTTTGTTCAACCTGCAGCCACTATAATTTCATCTTAGCTGTTTAAGTTGTATCACAAGGTGGGAGAGCCCCACTAAAGCTACTTCATAGAGCAAACAGATGCAACCTCATGCCAGAGAGGCTGGGGACTCTTCATCCTTGGAGATTTTGAAAACATAGCTTGGGAAGACCCTTGCTTTGAGTGGGAGACTGAACATCTGCAACCCAAAGTTTCCTATGATTTTAATAAAAATGTATTTTTGCAATAGGACCAGTAACTTCCATACTTATTTCTTATTTTGAAACAAACCTGCATGGAAATAGCTATTTTTTTAATTAAATACATTTTTAATAAAAATTGATTTAATACTGTCGAGTCTAAATTTCTTGGGAAACAAATATGCTGATTTTTTGTTGTTTTTTTTTAAAAAAAAGAGAAAAAGAAGTAGAGAAGCATTTGTGATTAAAAAGTAAAATATAAAAATTAACCTTTTGTCATTTGATTAAAACCAAAATGTTTTGATTTAAAACAAAATGCATTTTTTCTTACTTTCATTTGAAGTAAATAAGAATAAATATTGCAGAATTTTCATACCTTTTGAAAAATTACACTCATTCAAAAAAATTCTGATTTTTTTTTCAGCATAAATTTTGGAGAACGTTTCCTTCACATATCCCTCTAGAAATAAGCTTTCATGACCTGTTCTGATTCCCAAAACCAGATACCTGATGTGAGCTATGAATAAGTCAACAGATTGTTGTTAATCATCAAGACTTGTCCCAACAAAGTTCTGAACCTCTCTGATACCAGAAACAAAGAAGTAATTTTTCTTGGGAGAAAGGAGAGTTCTGTTTGTGGAAACAGGTCACAGAATCACAGAGTGTTAGAGGTTGGAAGGGACCTCGAAAGATCCTCTAGTCCAGCCCCCTTGCCAGAGCAGGATCACCTACAGTAGGTCACACAGGAACGCGTCCAGGCAGGTTTTGAATGTCTCCAGAGAAGGAGACTCCACAACCTCCCTGGGCAGCCTGTGCCAGGGCTCTGTCACCCTCACAGT
>NW_009727843.1:2769-18651 GCF_000703405.1 Apaloderma vittatum
GGCCCAGAACTGGACACAATATTCCAGATGTGGCCTCACCAGGGCAGAGTAGAGGGGGAGGAGGACCTCTCTCGACCTACTAGCTACTCCCCTTCTAATACACCCCAGGATGCCATTGGCCTTTTTGGCCACGAGGGCACATTGCTGGCTCATGGTCATCCTGCTGCCCACCAGAACTCCCAGGTGCCCTTTCTCCTACACTGCTCTCCAGCAGGTCAGTCCCCAACCTATACTGGCACATGGGGTTATTCTTTCTGAAGTGCAAAACTCTACACTTGCCCTTGTTGAATTTCATATTATTTCTCCCCACTCAGCCCTCTGGCCTGCCTAGGTCTCTCTGAATGGCAGCACAGCCTTCTGGTGTGTCAGCCACTCCTCCCAGTTTTGTGACATCAACAAACTTGCTGACAGTGCACTCTAGACCCTCATCCAGGTCACTGATGAAGGTATTGAACAGTACTGGTCCCAGTACCAACCCCTGAGGTACTCCAGGTCATGTGGCAAATTTTTTATTGGTTGCATCATCTGTCTGAAAAGAGATAGGACTCTCAAGACACTTCATCTCTCTAACTGTGTATGCCATCCTAATGCAGAACAATTTTGACAGCAGCTGCAAAAGCTCCCTTACTGTACCATAACCAATACTACATTGATCAATTTGATAGATGTGATATGGATGTAGGTCCAGTCCCAAGAACCTCGACATCATTGTGCTTCTCTTTGCCTTCTTCATGACCTCAACACATCATTCAGGTGGGAACTCTTAAGTGTTCAAGACCAATTCTTTTGACGCTGCCTCTGTTATATGCTTCCTGCCCACAATGCAGCCAGCAGTCACTAGATGTTTTTTCTCTGAGTCAGCGCCTCCCCTTGCATTCCTAGTGGTATTTTTTCATTCATTCTGTGCCATAGGAACTGATGAACTAGTCTTATTTATGGAAATACCACATTCTTATTCTTTTTTGGCCTTCAGATACTCATTACAAATGTTTGGAAGTATAAAAATACTGAATTCAGGGTCATCGTGACTGTTCAGGAGTGTAGGCAATATTTCTTAACACTTAGCACATACAGTATTTCTTATAGTTGAGTCATGAGGAAGAAACTTCTCTCAGGTACGTAAAACAAGCCTTTAAGCAACATAGGATGTGAAAGAGACATCTTTTGTTAATAATAGTTGATATTGCCAGTCACTAAAATAACTACAGGAACTTAGCTACTGCCATAGAAATGGATTTATAAAGCAATGGCAAATTTCAAGTCACAAGTTTTGTGTTTAGTCATTTTCACCTGGTTGTACAAACCTGTCAACCTGTTGCCTTGTCAGCACATCTGTGAGTGAAGCCATATAACTGTTGCTAAGTTCCCATTTGACTGCTCTGTGCTGACTGATTCTGACCTACATAAGTCAGTCAAAGAACCAAATAGATAGGCTTACCACACAACTGGGGCTAGTGCCAAGTGAAGTATCTGATGTTCACTATCAGGTATCTCCTCTTTCTTGATTTGTGACTGTTAAATCAAGTGTGAACTAAAAGCATTCAATAACTGGTACTCTCCTTTCTGAATTGTTCTTCTGGCAGCTCTTTTCACTGTCACAGTATATCCTTTTTTGAAAAAGCAAAGCAGTTATACCAAATGAAAAGAAATCAGCCTAGTACTTTTTGACAGTCTGTGACAATGACTCCTCTGTAGTTTTCTGCCACAAGAAGACACTGAGCTGATTTACTCTCCAAGAAGAGATGCAGTGTAACCATGATCCCATTACACTGTCTGTATAAAGCCTCGAAAAGTCTGTCAATAACTATTTTTTTCCTTTCCCCTATAAATAAGAATGTCTGAACAAAATAATAAAAATGGTAACTTGGAGAAGCTTGGTACAGTAAGATCTGAGAGCGTTATTGCTTTGAAGCACATCTATATCAATTATGATCTAGATAAGTTTTATAGCAGAAAGGTGATTAGCAAGTTTATTATCTATATCTTTTATTATCTATACCTTTTCTAGCTATGTGTGCAAAGCTATGAGGAAATATGTACAAAAGCTTTTCAAAACATGTTCATGATTTTCCTTCCATTATAATTTTCTCAGCTTCCTATGGAACAAGATTCAGTCTTTTCTCTTTTGGAGGAAAAGGCGACTCGTTGGGATGCTAGGCTATCTTACACTTGTGATTGCAGTTGGAAATCACAGAGTTTGTGTACAGTGCCTTAATAACTGGCCTCAGTTTATTTTGTTGATGCTAAGGTTTATCCTAGTCACATCTGCCTAAAGTAAAAATTTCTCAAGAGTACTTCCATGTGCAATAACTCTTTTGAGACACCCAGACTACAAGTGTGAAGAGGGAATCCCAGATCAGGTCTGCTCAACTATTTGATTATTATCTTTGAAAATCTCTCCACATCAATAGCTGCCCTGTGTTGCCTTGTGATGCTGTTATGTACTTCAAGATGAGCAAGGGTTAAAGGTTTCTCTCTCCTCATTCTCTGTGTCCTGTCTTCTTTGGTTCTTTTCTGTCATTGTTTTGAGCCCATTGTAGACTAGGGAGAGCTCAGAGCTGGGCAGATGTGAGCCTTGTGTAGAACTACCTGGATTTTGAAATTTGCTCCTTTGAAGAAAGGTGCTCATTGGCCCTCTTTTCTTCACGTTGCTTTTCAGTGACATGTCTGTTTGTTTTTTTGGACCTTATCACTGAGAGTGATGATTTATTTCACATGAACCATTGAACTCTGTTCATCTGCAAACAACTTTGGCTTGCTGCTGACCTCAAGCTGAGTCAGTAACTGAGAATGAAATGTTCTGTTTCTCCTTCTCACCCTAGGACCCTTGCATTCCTCTCTTCTTTGTGTAATGCGAAGATAGGCATAGGAGTAAGTACTTTTACAAATAATAATATTTGCACACCAAATGGCAGTGAAAACAGGACTATGTATTCTTGTGCATAGTTGAGCTTAAAGGGAAAACAATAATCTGTGTAATACACAGTGGTCTTAAGGCCACTGTGTGCTAAAAATATAAACGTATGTGTTTAATATACACAGCATATTTGAAAATATATAATTTAAATGTTATATGAATATAATTTTAATATAAGAGCCCAAGGGATTTTAAATGATTCCTTACACAAGAGTTTCTTGAACGTTTTCTTGTCTGTCCAGAAAAGTCTATCTTCAGGGGTTTTAGAGTATACAAGGGGGACTAATTTGATCTTCAAAATATGTCTTATTTCTATATTAGCATTAGAAGAGGATCCAGTGAAAAATTAACCAGAGTTTTTGAGTGATCTGTCCATACAGAAGAACACTTTTTGGTTAGCTGAGCCCTGATATCTGATATAGTACATGGTGTAGAAACATGGCAGAAAAATCCCATATACATGGAATAGAAATCAGTAATGAGAACTGGAGAATTGTATGTTCACGGGTCTCTGACTTCTTTGCTTCCATCCACTAACTCATCTATGCTCTAGAGTACTCTCATTAAAAACTATCCTATATTTGAAAGGAAAGCAAAGAAAGCTCAATCTAGAGCAGAAATATGACCCTTCTGCCTCCTGGTGTGCCCTGCTGAAGGGCATCCACTCTTGACCTGAGGATTGATGCTGAGCAGCCACCTAAAAATCATTTGCTTCTGCTGGCTACTCAGCAGCTGGCAACACTTTTGTTAATACCTCTTCCACATGTTTCCTGACTGTTTTTTCAAAGCAGCTTAGCTGTATGTCGTGACGTCCATTTCCTAATGCCAGTGACTGAAAGTACATGCCAGAGGATAATTGCAAAGCCATGTTACTTTGTCCAGTCACATCATCTGTGCCTGTTCCCTGTAATTCCTTAGGAATGACTGATGAAAAATGATGACACAGGAGCACTGCACATTTCATAATGCATGTCAAATACAACACAGGGGTAGGGAGGAATAGGCTACCCTTCTCTTTAAATATCTCTTTGCTTTTAGATAGTGAGTTTACCATAAGGCAATGGTCAGACTAGCCATATGTACAAAGCTGAATAAAAGTCCAATTTGTGACAAAGGCTAGGTGAACCCCTGTTATCTTCAATTTAGGAACTGTGGGTAATGTTGAGAATTACCGGATGGGTAAAAAATTGCTTGACCTCCTGGATCCCTGGTACAGTGTCCAACTGTCAGAAGTCCCACTGTCATATTCTAACAGCTGCTGTTCCATGTGAATGAGAGATTAAAGCTAGTGGAATTTTTTCTACCTCTATTCCTAACACACCTTCAATTGCTGTGCAGGTGTGATTTTGACTGTGTCTCGGGCATGAGGAACAGGTCAGTGATTTATCTCCTGAGTTTACAAAGCACTTGCTTTGGGGAAGAACTTATGAGCAGAACTGTGACAACATAATTCTGACTACAGCCAAGACACAAACAGCAAACTCACATATGTGCAGTCATTTTGGAGTGTGAGATGTAGTTACTTCTGCCCTTTTAAGACAAAGACATTTTGCCTTCTGACTTCCCTCGAACCATCTTTGCTCAAAGCCTGCAAAATAAAAACATAACAATACACAAGAGCTCTAGGAGAAGAGAGAGAGGAGAAAAAAAGACTAACAAAGATAAAGTCTGTTCTCAGAGGAGTCTTGTGATAAAGCTGCTGGGAGGTCTTCACTTTGGTCCACAGTACTGGCTATTTATGAAGAATAAAGAAAAAAGTAGACAAGGGGTCACTTGCACCTGGCCTTTCTTTCAGCTTATCTCTGTCTCTCCCATATGTCAAATCTTTATGTTTCGGCTTGTTCATCCTGGTGGAAGAGTAAGAGAGAGGATTGGGGAGGAATTTATTATCCTTTTTAAATACTTCATTTCCTGATAATGGGGGCAGGGGCAAACACCAAGTGAAACAAAGACATTTTCCTGCATGATTAAGCCACTGTGATAGATTTCTTCCAGAAGCCTGAAAAATGACTGGATTTGCTTCTGAGTCAAATCTTCACAAAATTTGAGGTGGAGGGAGAGTTTTGGCAGCAGAAACTGAAGGTCAGGTATTCATGACTCCTAGCAGTAGCTTCTGTTTTGTATAGATAAGCAGTGCCAGAAACTGATAAACTGATAATTTAACTAATAATAGTTTTACAAGATCTGCAATGTATCTTTTGCAATTCTCTCCCCACACCTCTTTTTCTTCTAAACTGAAATTTGTCAGATACTCCCTTCTCCTTCAATGAGTGGATTCACTCCCCTTTGTTAGCCTTCAATACTCAAAAACTTGCTTTCATAGAATCATAGAATCCTAGAGTGACTTAGGCTGGAAGGGACCTTAGAGATCATCTAATCCAACCTCCCTGTTATGGGCAGGGACGCCTCTCAACTAGATGAGACTACTTAAGGCTCCATCCAACTTGGCCTTGAACACCTCGAGGGAGAGGGCAGCCCCAAAGTCTCTGGGCAATTTATTCCAAAGTCTTGCCACCCTCGTACCGAAGAATTTCTTCCTAAGGTCCAATCTAAATCTATTCTCCCTCAAGTTAAACCCATTTCACCTTCTCCTATCAGTCGACGGTCTGGTAAAAAGCCCCTCCCCGGCCTTCCTGTAGGTTCCCTTCAGGTACTGGAAGGCAGCTACTAGGTCCCCCCGAAGGCTTCTCTTTTCAAGACTGCTTTGTTGGGCACATTCTCTGTGCTGACTGCAGCTAGGACTGAACCTTGCTTGCTGTGGAAGTGCCTTCTCCTCTTTGCTTTCTCCAAATATCTGTTAGTTGTCCAGCTTCAAAACTTTCAGTGTGTAAGCAACGGCTTTTTCCTGCTGCCTATGAAATTACATCTGAGCTGTATATGCTATCAATTTATGGACCTTAGAGGTGCTATGCTTTGGGCTGTTTTTTTTTCTTTTAAATCCTCTGCTTGCACTAAAACTCTTTGTACAGCTGGGATCTGGTGAAGCTGAGCTCTTTTTGCCACCACTGTTTACACGAATACAAATTAATCTTGGCAAGTGTATCTTTTTAATTTTCTTCTGGGTTCAATACAGCCCAGAGACCTGAGTATTAAGAGTGCAAATAACCTCTCTGGAGAGGTGAGTGACTTTGTAAGCAGATCTTTGGAGGTGCCAGGCTGCAAGGATAGGGCATCTGTGCTCTTTAGAGGAAAATAGAAGGCCTTTAGTCTCCTCTCCTGTTGTCTTTTGTAGTTCTGGGTGGGTCAGGATACTGTAATCACAAGGAACTCTGTATGTTGCATTCTGAACTAGGAAATTAAAAATTCATGCAGTCATTGAAAATCTTAATTTTGTAATGGTCGTAAGAGTTTGGTAAGACTGTCACTGACAGGGAGTCCCTTGTTTGAGACAGTACTACTTTCTCAGTAGTACTTTCTCAGTACAGCTATGTAGCTTGCTAACTGTGAGATAGTAGCGAAACAAATAGCGAGAAAGATGTATTCAAGACTCAAAGATGAAGTGAAAAAAGATGTGCATATATGTGTATATCTATATCTACAATCCTAAACCATAAAATTATATCATAATAAAAATAAATGGCAGGTTAAGAAACACAAAAAATATTACAGGAACAATAGACAAAAGAAAAATCTAGATCCAGGGAAAAGAAGGGTAAAGAACATACAAAACTTAGCAATAAAGAACATTCTGAAAATTAGGGGGCACATTGCTAGCTGGATATTTGGAGGAGGAAAGAAACCATTAAATATAAATCTGTATGTCTGTAAAGACGTAGAAGAATTCATCTGCACTCTGTGGAGCATCTTACAGTCCTTTACTATCTGAGAAAGATGATGGCAAATATCTATGGAAAATCATTTAAAACCAGTAGACACGGTTAACTTGTACTAATCTGGCATAGAAAAGTTGGCTGAAGCCATGACTGGTGTACTTGAAACAGTCAGGAGTGCTATCAGTGACTGTTGAGGTGTTTTGTCAGCACTGCTCAGTGTTCTGATTTACATATTAGTGCTGTTTTGTATCAAAGCAATGTTACAGGTCAACAGGGAGGCAAATGAAAAATCCTACAAGTGGTTGCAAGTGATGAAGCTTCATAGATTTTCTTACCTCCAAGGGAGATATTTTCAAGATGGTCACAAATATGATACTAGGGCCTGTTTTTAGCTACAGCCTAAGTTCATTACTGAGAAAATGTGGAGATAATATAGTGATCAGCAGACTGTTAAATTGAGAGGATGAGGCAGCTGATGGAGTGATCATGATCATGTGATAAGCAAGGCCGTTCAGACGCTTTCAGATGAAAGCTTATAATCCATGAACAAAGCAAGTTGGCCATGGCTGCAAAATATGGGCTTCGGATCTGGAGAGGTGCCTGAGCAGGCATTTCAACAGCAACCCTCTCCAGAGAGCAGCAGCTAAGGCAATGCTGGCTCTAAAAAACAGCAGGACCAGGAAGAAAGCTTCTCCCTTTGTGCCAGGGCTGCTGAGCCATGTTAGTCAACTGTAGAGACTGTTTTGCAAAAGGAGGAATGAGAAAGTGGAGACATGACAGAAGAAATGAATGACAGTGATCTGAAGGCTGAGGAGTATGCCCTTCAGGTGAAAATAGAAGAGTGTCTAGGAGATGATTTGGTTATAGTACGTCTTCACAAGAAATGCCTGCCAGCTATAGAAGGGCAGGGATGAGGAAAGCAGCACTGCAAAGTCTTAGCAGATGATCCTGTACAAATCTGGAGGAACAAGTCATTAATGAAGTACATAAACCTTCGGGACAATCTAGGAAGTGGATTTATTACCCTTTAAAGTCTTCAAGTTGAAATCCAATGTCTTTTTGTTGGCAGGTTCATGACTTTAGTAGCAGGGCAACTGGAGAAAACTTAACCACATGTGATGTGCTAGAAGGAACACCAAATGACCTAGCAGTCCTGTTAGATATTACACTTTGTGAATAGAGTATGTGGATTTTTCTTAATAGCTGGCAGCAGTGGAAGAGAAATTATCAAAACTAACTGTGTATTTTTGGAAGTCTTAACTTTTTATTTCCTACCACCTGATACACCAATTTTACCAGTAATGGAAAACAGTCTTGGGAACCTGTGCTGCTACTTGTTTCAAGTGTGACTGTCTTATTTTCCATTGATCACAGTAATGGACTGGTACAGCCAGCTCTCCCACCACACATTTTTGAAAAAGTTCACAATTCATGAGGACTTCTCGAATTTTAGAGAGCTGCTGTTGTTTATTCTGTATATTTGTAAAGAAAATATTTTGCAAACCACCAACCAACTGGTACTATATCTTATAATTTGTGACCTCAAGTAGGAAAGCAGCAAGAAGGAACAATTCTAAGGCAGATTAGGTCAACTATCACAAAAAAATATTATTGGACATTATTATTTGGTGAGTTACTTCCTAGTACAGTGAGCACTGTGGCGATTGCTTGAATTGGTGGTAATTAACAGTCCCATTGCTGGAATTGGTGGTAATTAATTCTATTAACAATGTAAGAAGACAGGAAAGAAACTGAAAAAAAAAAAATATTTCTGCAGCTAGCTGCACCAAGGGAGACTGAGATCTGCTAAGTGATGTCTCTTCTGGAACAGGTCAGTCCTGGGACTTGGCTCTGGGATTGTTCCTGTCTCAGTGACTGCTTGGAAAAATGCAGCAAATTTTGCATGCTTTAGGAGTGTTTCTTGGTGCATTTACTTATAAGAACTCAAGAAACAGATTACTTATATTAAATATGGACCTGAGCCTGAAATTTTCTGCATCTGCTTCCATTTAAGCAATGTTACTATAAATTTTAACCTATGTAAGACTTGCATGACTTATTTTTATGTATATCTGTATACATACAATACACACACACACTTACAAATACAGATATGCATGCTCTAGCCAAAGAGAAAAAATTAATAAAAATTAAGTGCTTGTCAAATTGTGCAAAATAAAATTAATTTTCACCATGGCACTGGGTTTATGTAGATAATTCCTTGTATACAGAATTTACCGGCAGTGCTGTTATGGGTGTACATAAGACCTATAACCAGTAAGGTGGGATTTCTCTGCATTCTTCGAGGGAGTGTCTGTGTAGACAGATATGAAATGGCAGTCTTGACAGAAGCAGCACAATATCATGTTTTTCAGAAATGTTAGGAATGTTTCTTGGTCTGATATTCTGGTACATTCCATGCTGCTGATTCAAAGAAATACGAATAAACAAGAACCTCCATCATGCAATTACTTACCTAGGCAAACTTAAATAGTTTTTAAGTTACTTATGTGCTAAGACAATGGAATTTGCAAGGGGCTTTTTGAAGATAAGTGTCGAAATAGTAAAATAAATGTACATGTGTATGTTATATCTTCTAAGGTGTGGTGGGCATTTCACTAAAATATTGCATGGCAGAACTATGGCTTCTCTGTGAACTTTTTTTTTTGTCATTTGGTTTTCTGTACTTGAAATGTCAGGTTGTGGTTTATCTTTATTGCCTTTGGCAACTTTTGCAGAAATTCTGCCAGATAGCATCATTTGTATCCGAAACTTGTGATGCACTTTTCTTCTCATTCTCAAGGACTGACAGAAAGGCATGAGGAGTTGGGCTGCCTTTCAGTGAACCCACATGTTTCGCATACACATGAGGTCAGGGGCTTAGGTGGAGTAAGGATGCAAGGTATGTCTGCAAGCACTCCATGGCACTTCAGTCAGACATACAGGCAGCTTCCATGTTGTGAATTCGGTTAATAAACCAACTACAACCACGCCAGCATATGCTGAAAAAAAACTGCTGTGGACTGTATAGGCTCTGAAGCCAATTTTGCCATAATTGTGCCAGAGGAAACCAAGTCTGTGTTTTTAATGAGTTTCAAAAGTTTTGGTGTTAACAGCAGTATCTGAGACTGTGGAAGATTCACCCCCAAGACTTTCACAGATCTTTATGGTCTTTTCAAGCAGTAAGAGGAAAGCAGAATTCATATCTATGTTTGAAATGGTTTACAGCTGAGCATCCTACAGTCTGTCTATTGCTTGCTACCCACAGCACTGTGTACATCAAGTGATGCTATCTGGAGATCAAAGGTCTTCAAAGTTATTAAGCACATAACATGCACTGTCTTTTAGTAGATTTAGGCTTCTACATATGTTTAAGGACAGGGTACACTGACAAAAGGCCTTTGTTTGTAAAGATACCCTGGTGCTGGTCTCCCCAGTGTTGCAATTCTTAATTGACTAATTCCTCTATCTTGTTTTAAAAATTACTTGGTATTCTACAACTGAAAGTTCAAAGGAATAAGGGTGCTTAAATCAGTGAGTGGTCCAATTTCTTCTTATTTATCCCATATCTTTCTAATGGAAAATGCGGAAAACCCCTGTCAAAGGTGCAAGGACTAAAACCTAAATTTCTTTCTTCCCAAGTAAGTCAGTAAGAATACAAATTCCAACATTTTCATTTATTGTTTCTGTCTCAATGAATCTTGATTTTTTGTATCAGTGTTGCAGAGCTTCTGCGGAGACTTGTAAACGTTTTCTTCTTGGTGGCAAGAGATGTGGGCTTGCATTCTGTTATGCACAAAAAAGGAATTAACCCTTCAAAACTGAATCAAATAATGCAGGACTGAGCAGATTCATGTCTCCAGAGACAACTTGAGATAGTTAGAAATAGATAACTATCTCTAAAAGCTCTAGGCTTTCTTGTTTTACCCTGCATAAATTTACTTGATAAGTAAGTAAAATGGTACCCAGTGGCAGAATAATGAATTCACTACAGATCTGCAAAGTTTTAGATAAGTGCTGTGAAAGCTAGACCATTTTCTCTCAAATCGAGAGAGGTTTTTAATGTACTTGAGATTGATGATAAGTATTCATGGGCCAAAATAAAGCTCTTCAGTATCTAAAACTTCATAAGTATTTGAAATATTAACCTTGATCTCCTCTCTTTTTATATAAAATGTTAAGAATTATTGAATAATGTTGCAAGCTGAAAAAACTACTATGTATTTCTGAATATACTAGCTGTGTAACTAATTGAAACTTAGTAGCACATAACATTTAATGTAAGTGCCTCATCTCATAAGACTAAATATCAAGATCTCTCTGATGAAAAAAATTACTAAAACCATCCATCTTCATGCTCACCTGAAAAAAAGTTGAGGAAACAGGGTTGTTTGGGTTTTTTTCTTTTGATCACGTGGCAGCTTGTCAATTCTACCTCTCTACAACAGGAGTTTTCAAATTTTAGTTAATTTCTGGTATTATGCTTCAAGGATGACAAAACTACTCAAGTTGTAAACTACACAAACTATGAGAGAACCAAGAGAGTAATTTTAAGCCAACTAACTGCTGGTTAAATCACTCATTGCCATCTTTGCTTTTCTTGAATCAAAATTTCTTCAAACACATTTAATTCTTAATATTTTACAGTTATGCAGAGAATATGCAGGGAAGCTTAGGACATTTGGCAACAGGTTGGGACTCATACATGAAATATAGTCCAGATCTGACTCCAAAGAGTTTTCGAAGTCAATCAGCAAGACAGATGAAGAAGAGTAACAGAGAGGCAGGCTCGAATATGAAGTTAACAGATCAGTGACAGAAAAGGGAAAAAAATCTTTTTATTTTCTTTGTTTCAGATTTGTATGCTGATGACTATGCTGTATTTCAAATCCAGCTGGATTTTTCTATGATGATCAAATAAATAACAGAGGTATGATGTTGAGCATTATAAACTTCACATAATAGCCACCTCTCTTTTAAAACAAGAATTAATTTGTTTCTAGCACATCCCACAGTGAACCACTTCATTTTTGTGTAAGAGGTGGTAAGCTTGAACCAAAGTAAAGGTAAGGAAAAAAAGTCCAAGACTGCACAGAAATAGTTTTCCTGCCTCCTGTTCCATTGTAATTGATAAGAGATCACATACCACCCATTGCCTGCAGCCTACCATGAAAGTATTTCTTTAAAAAGCCTCTTTTATTAATTTTTAAGAAGATGAGAATGTCTCTAAGAAAGATAGTGTCATAGATGAGGACTGAACTGGATAAAATCACATGAAGTATTATATCATTTAGATTTTATACTGTTAGGCCAATCACATCTTTCCTCACTTTTCAGAAAGATGTATTTTGAAAGGACTATTTTAAGTTCCAAAATCCATGCCTTGCCTTTGCTCTGGCTTTTATATCCTGTCCTTTTGTGTGTGTGCATGAGAGAGAGATTACTTTATTAATTGTAAAGAAAACATTTTTTACGGATTAGACTAAACCATCCTTTTTTTGCAGCCCTCAGTGAGAGAGGGCATTTCAGATGACAGCCAGTGACATACATAATACTGCTTTTGCTGGTCTAAGATCTCAGCTATTCTGTTCTGAAGAAAAAAATAATATTCCGACAAAAGTAGACCACACCTGTGTCATAAGACAGATGATGGAATAAAGGGGCTGTCTGGCTAAGCTCTGAGACTGAATGCAACAAGGAAAGCTTTTGTATAAGCTCTAGGAGGGAAAAATCTTTTCACAGAATCACAGAATCACAGAATTGTTGAGGTTGTAAAAGACCTCTGAGATGATCAAGTCCAGCCTATGTCCCAGCATCACATTCCAGCACCACCACATGGGCCAGATCAGGGCACTAAGTGCCACATCCAGCCTCTCCTTAAACACCTCCAGGGACAGTGACTCCGCCACTTCCCTGGGCAGTGCATCCCAGTGCCTGAGCACCCTCTCTGTGAGGAAGTGCTTCCTGAGATCCAACCTAAACCTGCCCTGGTGCAGTTTCAGGCCGTGCCCTCTTGTCCTGTCACTGGTTGCCCGGGAGAAGAGCCCGACCCCCACCTGACTACATCCTCCCTTCAGGCAGTTGTAGAGAGTGATAAGGTTCCACCTGAGTCTCCTCCAGACTAAACACCCTCAGCTCCCTCAGCCTCTCCTCACAGGACTTTCCCTCCAGTCCCTTCCCCAGCCTCGTTCCTCTCCTCTGAACCCGCTCCAGCACCTCAATGTCTTTCTTGCAGTGAGGGGCCCAGCCCTGCACACAGGGCTCGAGGTGAGGCCTCACCAGTGCTGAGCACAGAGGCAGAATTACATCCCTGCTCCTGCTGGCCACACTGTTCCTGACACAAGCCAGGATGCCATTGGCCTTCTGGGCCACCCGGGCACACTGCTGGCTTGTGTTCATGTTTTGCTGGTATATGTCTCATTTCTGCTAAGAGAGTTTGCCAGGATAGTTACACCAGTATATCTCTAGGGTAGGCAAGGCCAGTAGGTTGGGCTCTGTAATATTGTCTTGACTTAAAGCATATAGAGAGTAATTAGGGTTGCAAATTACTGTTGCTACATTGGCATGGTGCTGCCTTCAGCTCAATAAAAGGTGTATCTCGAAAGGATTTACTAATGGATACAAGGCTGGTCTGACATGCTGATCATGCTTCCAGTTTGTGTGTCTGCTCTGGTTCTCCGTCAGGTATATTTTACTGCATGGTGTTAAGATGCAGAAGTGAATACTGTGGGCTCAGGATCCGTTTTTAGACTTGTATCTGTTCTCACCCGAGTTACCTCATTTCACATATCAATATTTCAGTAGTGTAGTGGATTCCCTGGCTTGGAAAACGGAATTTTCCACCATCAAACAGCATAATTCGTCTCATTTTCCTTGAGCTGACTTGCTGTTAAATGCTTAATGGAGAGCACTTGGTTTCTCAGTAAAAATTCTTTTCTGGAACTTTTCCGGTTGTGGGTAGAGAAATGGATTATATATTAATATAGTGAAAAGGTGTTGTGACAGCTTTCCAGCCTTATAACTGCTGAATAGAGCACAGGAGCTCTTTGCTTTACTTAGCATGGTTTGGCTGTCCTTTCATGTATATAAGGGCACATGAAGGACTGTGTTGGTTGTTCTAGTTCCAGTTACAGATGCACAGGAATCATGGAAAGACAATGAGGAGGTGAAAAACTAACTTAACTATAGTTACTTCTGTTCTTATGGAGATCATGTATGGATTAAGAGGGTCTTTAGAGCAAAATCAATGTGTAGGGCAAGAGTAAACTGAAAAATTATGGGGCATTTGAAATCAAGGTAGAACTGCTGCATGGAAATTCAAGACTATTGCGCAGTTGAATTTCAATGGGATTAGATTTGTACCCTTTGTATTTGGGTTACAGTAAGCCCCACTGCCAAGACACATGCTTAGCTTTAAGAACTTAAGTTGTCCCACTGACATAGAGTATTTGTGCAGCTGAAGCTAAGCATATTCTTAAAGCTTCGCTAGACCAGACCTTTGGGTAACTTGTTCATGGAGGAGTATCGTGAGTTTCCAGCTTAGGAATTACACCCTTATGCAGAAGGTGGCTATCGGTGGTCCGAGTTCAGCTTAGTTTTATGTACAATGGCATTGGATTGGCTTAGGTAGTTCCTGTGCTGTTCTACTGTACATTTGTGGTTGGTCTGGGTTTTTTTCTGCATCTTTCCACCACAGCTTTTTACTCTTTTAGTTGGGCAACTGTTCATGAAGCTGCCTGGGAAACTGGGTCACTGAATTGACCCAGGAGAAAAATCATACCCCAGAATGAGAACTTCTTCACTCTTCTGTTTGTCCTGTGATGCCAGAACATTAAGGTCCACATAGCTCATTAAAAGCCACAGACAAAATGACAAAAATTATTTTAAAAATTTGTTTTAAATTGCCAATAGAACTCTTGTTAATGTTCCTCAGAGAGACTACACCTACAGCACAGCAAAAGAAGTATTTGTAACCATATTCCAAAGACGACAGCTCTATCTCTGTTACCCCGAGGATGAGTTTGACCCATTTTCTTTAACAGAGAGAAAGCTCTTGTACTCATTCTTCTTCTGCTTTAAGGATAGCTCAATGTGCACCCAAGAGAGGTGGGCTTTAGTTTTGTGGACTGTTTTAGTTTCCAATGGCTTTTCTGCCTTGCATTTCTTTTCTTTAAACATAGAAGGCGCTCTTACACTGCCGTCTGCAGTCGGGAAAAGCTATTCCTAGAAACTGAATTTTACTTGAACTGTTGGTTTTGACCGAACAAAGCAGTAAATGGTCCTACCCCAGGACATAAAGCTGATAACAAACAAGCAAACACATTAATCTGTATTTCTGCAAAGGTAAATACCTTTCTGCAACGGTACATAAAGTTATTTACATTTAGGGAAAGAAAAAGTCAATTGAGACATATCATGGTAAAAAGATGTCTTACTCATGCAAGATCTCTTCCACAGATTGGTCTGACACTTTGAGCTTTACACATCTTTCTCAAGGGAAAAAACCGTTTTTCTTAAGCGGCCCCCACACGTGTAGATATTTTGGAATAGATTATGTATTGTATGAAATTCTGCCAATCAGTCCGAATGGGCTGTATTTTCAACTGCCCAAACTGGCTAATTAAACAAGTTTAAATAGTCTGAAATTATTTTGATAAGTAAATAAGAATGCAATGCAATATGTGCATATACATGTATATACATATGCTCATGTATACATGTAGGTGTACATATGTATATATGGATATATATGTATAATCCATTCATCTATATACACGTACATACATACTCACGTGCGTACATGTTGGCGTACGTACATACATACACAGTATGTATATGTAATGTACATCTACAGGATATATATATATAAGACCTCTACACTCATCATGAGAACAGTAAAAACATAAAGGTAGGTTAGAGCTAGTTTTGACTTGTGACAAATCTTGATTTGCTCTTCACTTACGTGCTTTGTAAAAGCAGGTGATAAGGCACTTCTTGCTCTGCTTCCTGCTCTCCTGGGACACACTCTGAATATCTCCATCAAGCAAGACAGATCTATCAGAAAGATTACATCACTGAAGGATGTAGCTAGACTCTGAACAACAATATCAATCCCTTTCTTGTTGAAGCAGACTCCTCTCCTCTCCTCTCCTCTCCTCTCCTCTCCTCTCCTCTCCTCTCCTCTCCTCTCCT